>NC_134825.1:141106350-141161466 GCF_004210375.1 Tachypleus tridentatus
CAACGTAAAGTACAGAACAACGTTTCGACCTTCTTAGGTCATCTTCAAGTTAACCTAAGAGACAAAAAATTGAGTTATTTTGGTCTAAATTTCAAGCATTACGTCTAGCGCAAAGACATCACAACATATCACTGAGTCAAGTCTATCTCAACTTTCAAGCATGGTTGTAGCAGCATCATGTTATGAGGAAGGCTCTCATCATTAGGAACTGGGAAGTTTATCATGAATCAGAGGAGAAAGATGGATGGTGAAAGTACAGGACAAAACCTGCTTGATAATATAAAACTGGGTTGACAATTCAGATTTCAATAGGACACTGACCTGAAGCAATAGACACGTTGGTGTTATTTCAAAAGAAGAAAGTGAATATTCTGGGGTGGCTTAGTCAAAGTTCTGATTTCAATCCAACATAAATATATGGTGAGACTTGAAGATTGCAGTCCGTCAACAATCCCCAAAGAACTTGACAGAATTGGAGCAATTTTCCAGGAAGAGTGGGTAAAATTACACTATCCCATTGTGCAAAACTGGTAGAGAACTATCCGAAAAGAGTTAATAAGTTGCTTACACCAAGTACTAACTTGAATACTTATGAATGTATCAGTTGACATGTTTTCTTTGCAGGTTTTACTGATATTCAACTTCCTTCCCACATAACAGTGTTATGTTTGATCATTACAATTTTGAATAAGATAAATTTATTGAAAAATGTTTATATTACAAGTGTTTCATGGAAAAGTGTCCTTAATGTGAATATTTTGCGAAGGACTATATCTCAATTATGTTTTGTATTTCGGATGTACTGGAAGCGCAAGAAACCTTCATTTAAATTACTAAATTAGATTAATGGTTATTTAATTAGACGTTGTAAGCTCTGTGTATTCACATTTGTCTCAAACAAGCTCTACTAGAATTAGTTCGCAAATAGAAAAATATCTTAGATCACAATTAATATGTTAATGGTCAAATACCAAGTTTACGTTCTTTTGAGTCATCACAGAATACTTATTTTACTTATGAGCTTTTACTGAGTTTACAGGCTTGACATGGCCAGGTGCTTAAAGCACTCGACTCGTAATCCGAGAGTCGCGGGTTCGAATTCACGTTACACCAAACATACTCACCTTTCCAGCGGTGGGGGCGTTATAATGTGACGGTCAATCCCACTATTCGTTGGTAAAAGAGTAGCTCAAGTGTTGGCGGTGGGTGGTGATGACTAGCTATCTTCCCTCTAGTCTTACACTGTTAAATTAGGGACGGCTAGCGCAGATAGCCTTCGTGTAGCTTTGTGCGAAATTCAAAACAAACAAACAGATTTTGCAGTGTTGTAGACATGATGCATTTAATGCATTTCTTTAAACTGATTGTACTGAGTAACATGAAATAAATCTATTTCTTTCTTTAAAAATTAATACTTATCTAACATAAAGTGACTTTACAAGTCACAAACTTTAAACTTTTAAACATCTCTCATGTTTCTGTCAAATATTAGTTTTAAAATTTTTGTCAATTTTTCGTCAATTACGTTTCAAAACAGAAAGAAGTATTTCACATGACTGGAAAACCCATTTTATCTAAAATGAACGCCACGTTTCATGAAACAGTTTGACACTGATTGGATTTTAATGATCCCCAATTAGAGCGCGGTTGCACCTTTAATTAAACCTTGTTCAAAAGTGAGACACTACTGATCAATCTGCGGTAATGCTCTGTAGCACGAGGCTTAGCTAAGGTGGAAAATTATCAAGATGTTGTGTAAAAGGTCTAAACAGAGTGCAAAAAAATGTTTAGAACATTCATCTATTTCAAAAATAAAAATATATAAAATAAAATTTTCAGCATGAGTACAGAACAAACTCTCAGGCTGTGAAGGTGTTATATGATGTCAGAACATGTGTTGTAAATTCTCAGGCTGTGACGGTGTTATATATAGCATCAGAACATGTGTTGTAAACTTTCAGGCTGTGAAGGTGTTATATGGTATCAGAACATGTGTTGTAAACTCTCAGGCTGTGAAGGTGTTATATGGTATCAGAATACGTGTTGTAAGCCCTCAGGCTGTGAAGGTGTTAAATGGTGTCAGAACATGCGTTGTAAACTCTCAGGCTGTGAAGGTGTTATATGGTGTTTCAAATATTTTCTTCTCTCACTGGACTGAAATAAGACATATAATCATTTACAGTTTTATTTGCTAGTATCAATAGTGAGTTCCATTTTACCAATGATCATATTTCCAGTTTCTCCAGTTTTATCACCAAATTCTTCAAACGTAATCTGAATTATATCGTTGTAAACACATTTTAAATCGTTGTTCTAATTATTTTACTCTTACATGAAGAAACGACACTTCCACATAAACGCATCTTAAATATTGGTTTCCCCACTGATTTTCTAACAAAAATTACACGCAACTTCAAAACAACAAATTCCAACTGCTGGCCAATGTACACATAGTCCGCTAATTTCCTCTCATTGTTTCCTTTCCAGCCATCCAGCTAATGTATACATAGTCCCCTACTTTCCCCTCATTGTTTGCTTTTCCAGCCACCGGCTAATGTATAGTCCCCTACTTCCCCCCCATTGTTTCCTTTTCAGCCACCGGCTAATGTACACATAGACCCCCACTTCCTCTCATTGTTTCCTTTTCCAGCCACCGGCTAATGTATACATAGTCCCTAATTTCCCTCATTGTTTCCCTTTTTTCAGCCACTGGCTATCGTACACATAGCCCCCACTCTCCCATCATTGTTTCCTTTTCTAGAGGCTCCAGCATAGCTTAGCGCATTAATGCGTGCTTTGTAATCTGAGGGACGTGGGTTCTGCGCCCGAGTCGCGTAAACATACTGGCCCTCCCAGTCGTGGGGGCGTATAATGTGACTATCAATCCCACTTTTCGTTGGTAAAAGAGTAGCCTAAGAGTTGGCGGTGGGTGGTGATGACTAGCTGCCCTTCCTCTAGTCTTACACTGCTAAATGGGGACGGCTCGCAACAGATAGTCCCCGAGTAGCTTTGTGCGAAATTCCAAAACAAACAAACAAACAAATCCCTTTCCAGCCACCGGGTAATGTACACATAGTCCCTACCTTCCCACCCTTGTTTCACTTTCCAGCCATCAGGTAATGTACACATAGTCCCATACTTCCCCTCATTGTTTTTCTCTCTTTCCATGGATTCTCATTCAGTACAACCACCAATAACCTAAGCTTCTACTGTTCATGGCTGGTATATAAACATACGTGTAGTGACGAAATGCCACTTAAAAACTAGTATCTCTGAACATTTAAGAGTATCTAATAGAACCAACCTCCTACTATTGGAACCCACTATTCATTTATTCATATACATTCTGAAATCACAGGCCACAATATATCATTTAATGATTTCTCTATCATCACCACAAGATCTTCAGACTTTGACCTCTGCCCCAATGCCTCAGCTGTATGTCTGCGATCTTCCAACGCTAAAACCGGGTTTCGATACCCGTGATGGGTAGAGCATAAATAGTCATTGTGTAGTTTTGTGCCTAATTCAAAACAACAACAACAACTTTGACCTCTACAGGTTGGACCGCCAGATCCTTGACAACTCACAAATCTATTTAGATCTATAATTGTACTAAGTTTTCATATTTACTCGCTAGTTGTGTAATATATATGTAAATATATATGCACACATTGTTTTATCCGTCCATTTACATCTTTTCTTAAGAACTAAGTAATCTTGACTTACTATATTATAATTTTAGTAATAATAGCCTTTGCAACATTATTGTCAGATGGTAGGCACATGAAGTAATCTATTCCGAAACTTGTGAGCTATGTTAATAATTATTTTTTTCATTTGGTTTGTTTTGAATTTCGCGCAAAGCCACGAGGGCTATCTGCGATACCCCCTAATTTAGCAGTTTAAGACTAGAGGGAAGGCAGCTAGTCATCACACCCCGCCAACTGTTGGGCTACTTTTATATCAACGAATAGCAGGACTTATCATCATATAATAACGCCCCCACGGTTGAAAGGGCAAACATATTTGGTGTGACGGGAGATCTCTAAACCCGCGACCATCAGATTACGAGTCGAACGCCTGAACCACATGTGGCTACTATTTACTCTTTACCTTCAAAATTCAGTTGAACCGTGGGATACCTTAACATGTATAGGTATTTCTCATAAAACTGTAGCGTGCTGAATTCAAACCATTTAGCTAAAGAGCTACTAAAAAACAGGGCCCGTCATGGCCAAGTGTGTTAAATCGTTCGAAAAATGTGACGGTCAATTCCATCTATTCGCTGGTAAAAGAGCAGCCCAAGAGTTGGCGGTGAGTAGCCATGACTAGCTGCCTCCCTCTACTCCTCACACTGCTAAATTGAGGACGGCTAACATAGATAGCCCTCCAGGAGCTTTGCGCGAAATTCAAAACAAACAAACCAAAAACATGCTAAAAGATTAAATAGATCCTCAGAAAACCCACCAACTTACTAGTTGTTCTTCCTGGAAATGCACGTCTAGTTTTATTTTTGTTTTACTCAATGTGCTTTACGGACAGTTATAGAATATTCATCAAAAGCGTTTTTCCTGCCTGTTGTGTCGTAAGATAAATGAAACAGTTATCTTAATAATTTAGTTACTGATGATACAGTAAAAAAAGATAACAAGATTAACTGAACTGTTCTAAGCCAGGAACATTTTCTGGCATGTCTGGACACATAAAAAAGTAATTGTAATAACACTACGTGACGTCAAACTGACACTGCTTTATGTTAAATTTATGTTTATAAACAATGTAAGCCAATAATTAGTAAAATATTAAAATAATTTTTGGGGCCTTAGCACTTCTTTATAATAACTATCAACACATATGGTTATACTCTTATATTATGACTGTAACTGACGCACAGTTTCCATTGTAAAGACTGTCATGTCCATAGCACCCTCTTCATTTCTGCATGTGTTACATTATCAAGGTAGTATAAAAAATGACGGTTTTTCAGCTTCTGTTTCAACAGTACAGTCGTTCATTATTCCATAGACGCTTAATTTAACTACATGAAAGATGTGTCTTCTTATATAGTAGCAGTTTCTTGAGGTATGATGATTCAAAGGGATTATTTTATACACTTTTAAAATTTATAAATTCTTTGTAGCATCACAACATCTACGTAGCTCCTGACAACGCAAGTTATAGCTTTGATACACGCCGTTTCAACGCGATTTTATATTGGCTATAGTTATCACGTAACACACCGATTTTCATGTAACATATTAGGTTGAGGAATAATCCGTGAGCGTTTTTAAATAATTTCATTCAAGCATTACATGCAAGACTATACAATACTTCAATGCATGAACACATTACACCCAAAACATTTATTATGATACTTTATTTCATGTAATACCTAGGTATATAGTATGCATTGTTTTAAACGGAATTGCAAGAAATTAAATGCGAAAAGCAGATGGTGTCGAAAATGCTCGATTTTGTCCACTTGACATTCCATTTAATGAGCTGAAAATGAAAGCAAAAAATTAAAGACATATAAAAATCAAACACACCATCTATTAGAGAGCAAAATTATCTACCAAATGACATGAAATATTTTATGAAAGCGTTTCATTTATGAATATATTTTGTTAACTTGAAAACGCTCACGAATTATTCCTCAACCCAATATTTAGCTCCTCTGTACATTCTGCCTGAAAGATGACTGGCATTTTGTTAAAGTATTAAACACGAATCAAATACGTTTTAGTAATCACGTTTATTTTGTGGGATTATTAATTCATAGAAAGCTTTTACTATATATGTATTTATTGAAAATTCATCACTATTTTCTAAAGATTATTTAGTTTAATTTACCCCAAATACCATTAACTCATTATTTAAAGAAGTCTCGTATTTGCATAAATGCGAAATTAGCTGTTCTAATTTAAGTCTTAGTCAGTATATTAAGTTAATCATATAAATAGTATTGTCATAAAAACAAAAAAAAAATCATGCTACAGAACGTTTCAATTCATTTGCTTTTAAATTTAACAAACCCTGTAACATATCCAGTTCTGTTTTTTGTGGTTTGTTTGTTTTTCAAAATTTTAAAGAAGAACTTCTGAAAATACATTTTGAAATATTATGCATTGAACAAATTCTAATCCAAATGTTCGATAAACATTAATACACTCCACCATTTCAAGATACTAAAAGCCTACAAGTCGTAAGAGCAAGAATTACTTCTGTTAAGTGTAGTATTTGAATTGTGATTTACTATTATTGCATCTCTATTCAATATTCTAGTGAGTTCCATTCAACCAACGAAGAGATTAGGGAAAGCAATTAGTAAATAATTGGCACTATAATCTTATTGGATTGATAAATTAATTTCAAATAAAAGACATTCTCAATTACGTAAGGTGTATAGTTACTAAACCTTTAAGCAATTTCTTGCCTGAAAAGATAACTCAAATAAATGTTTATTACATTAAGGGAACTCAGCTGAAGAACAAAAAATTAGATTGAAATGTACCAAAAGTATAATACATTTTCATTCTGCTGCTAGAGTTTCTAAAATAAAAAATAAAAATATATTACCTCTCTGACCCACTTTGTTGTTGAAGAAAGAAACATTAGAATAATTGATACTTGGAACCTTTGCTCAAAACTCCATAAGTGAAAACAGTTGTACGTATTACAAATATGTATTTACCTGAAGATGTCTTTACTGGGAAACCACACTGATGTTTACCTGACGATGTTTTACTGGGAAACCATACTGATGTTTACCTGACGATGTCTTTACTGGGAAACCATACTGATGTTTACCTGACGATGTCTTTACTGGGAAACCATACTGATGTATTAAGTATTTTTGGGAGAACCAGCGTTCTGACCTGTTATTTGAGGGTTCGATTCCACGTTGCACCAAACATGTTCGCCCTTTCAGCCTTAGGGACGTTATAATGTGGTGGTCAATCCCCTATTATTTGGTAAAAGATTAGCCTAAGAGTTGGCGGTGGGTGGTGACGACTAGCTGCTAAATTAGGGACGGCTAGCGCAGATAGTCCTCGAGTAACTTTGCGCGAAATAAAAAAAACAAAACAAAGTATTTTTCTTTATCTCAATTAAGTTAAGTTGTAAGAACCCAATGAATTAATTATAAAAGTTTATTATTTATTCTAGCATTAGCTCTAATAATCTTTCTAATGTATTTAAATTATGAAAGTGATTCATAAAAACATATAATAAAGAAACATAGAAACATATAATAAAGGTTATTTATTTCCAGCACTTAATTAAATTAAATTGGATAAAATTTGCTCTAAATTATGCATTTTATAGGGAATTTAGATGTTTAGATAGGAAACACAGATGATTAATATTATCTTTCTACAACCAGAAAGACCACTATGGAAGTAATTATAAGTAGTCCATACTCCACGAACAGAATTAATTATAATTATTACTGACTAACTAATAGCTTGAAACCCGTCAGTTTCGCTAAATAAAATAATTCATTAATACACCTCACACTTGTGAATTATCTAAACTGAAAATAAAAATTTGCTACCAAAATTCTAAATTAATTTCGAACAAATTAAACAATAACATGGCATGTCTCTTATAGCCCTAATAATATGTACTAATTTATCACGTGTTTATATTTAGGTTTTACTCCATTGCTACCAACTGCTAAGGTTTATGTAAAGCACCAGTACTGCTTAATTTAGGTAGTTTACAGAGCTACCAGATATTTAGGTTTAGTACATGTCAAAGTTAATCAACGTTTTCCGTTGTTACAAACAGTATGAAGATGTATTCATTTCTAGAGTTAGGTGTAGTGTTACTTATACGTTTTATGTGTAGTTTTAATTACACTTACTGTTAATGTTAGTTAAAGTCTAAGTACAAGCACAGTTCTAAAGCTGGAATAATTACAGATCTAATGTTATATCTCGGTTTATTTTATTTTACTACACGTACAAGGATGAGACAGGAACTGACAGGTGGTATGATCAATCCTATTGTTATCTGCATGGAACCCAGTTGTTTACTACATTAGTGTGGATGACACTCTAACGCCAACGCAGCTACAGCTAAGATCTTTAATCTGTACCACCTAATGCCACACACATTGAGTAGGTTTACAGATATTCAAACGAAGACATTACTTCTGTTCTTCGTTACAAGAAGGTGACCGCACTAAGAAGGTTCTTAGTTACTAGTTAAAAGCATGGATGTTACGTGCACCTTCTTGTGCCAATAAGGAATGTTGAAAGTAGAGTAGTATTTTTTTTTTAACCAATTTGGTCACTGTGCTCTTATGCTAAGACTTACAAACACCATTCTAATAAGCTATTGGCTCGCCTTCAGTCACCTGTCTACTTAAGGTCAACAAAGCAAGAATATCCATTATTGATACCAATAAAAATGATGCCTTACGGAATTACGGAAACCCTTGAAATTAGTAGAGGATTTCAAACAATAGGAGAGAAAAAGAGGAGGAAAATAGGGCTAAGAGTATACAATTATTCTTAAAGACGATTTTATAAGTTTTTTAACGTGAAACCTTAAGAGTGAATAGTTTACTCGGATTAATAGATTAAACTGCAATATAGTTTTAAACAACTTTGTTAATGCTGAACGATTGTCAATAATTTTAACAGTCATAATCTACATCTTAATGAGAATTACCAAAATATTAGCATTGACCTGATTTCTTTACTAAAAATAGTGTTACAAAGAATGCTTTGGAAATTACATGAATGAACGGTTTTCTCATAGCGCTTCGTTATTTTATTACGATTCCCTTAAGGGTATATTCTATAAAATACACTTAGGTAAATCATATTACCCTTTGTTTAATGCTTGTTTGTTTGCTTCGAATTTCGCGCAAAGCTACACGAGGGCTATCTGCGCTGTGCTCTCCTCCTTTAACAGTGTAAGACTAGCGGGAAGGTAACTAGCCATCATCACCCACCGTCAACTCTTGGGCTACTCTTTTACCAAAGAATAGTAGAATTCACCGTTATAACTCCCCCAAGGCTGAAAGGGCGAACATGTTTAGTGTAACGGAGAATCGAACCAGCGACCCTCAGAGTACAAATCGAGTGCCATAACCACCTGGCCATGCTAGGCCTCAAATATCTTATAAAACAATAAGTTTTGTACCACAATGTATCTTGAAAACAAAATTCGTCTATTAACTTTAATTGCTATTAAGAAGTTACACAATTATCTTATAAGAATCTTGTCAATTTCTTATCTTGTTCTATACCTTGGAAACTTAAACTTTAATTTAGAACAATGAAGAAACCTACAGAACAGTTTAACTGATGGGCCAGACAGAGCCAAGTGGTTAACGCACTCGACCCGTAAGCCCAGGGTTACGGGTTCGAATTCCCCTTATACCAAATATGCTTGCCCTTTCAGCCGTGGGAGCGTTATAAGTGAGGGTCAATCCCACTATTCGTTTGTAAAAGAGTAGCCCAAGAGTTAGCAGCGGATGATGATAGCTAGCTGCCTTCCCTCCAGTCATACCCTGATAAATTAGGGACGACTAGCGCAGATGGCCCTAGTGTAGCGTTTTGCGAAATTCAAAATAAATCAAACTTTCACTGAAAAAAGTATTCTATTTAAGCCTTATTACATGGTGTCCCTTATTAGAGTCATTTAAGTTTTACATATTTGGAACATGTTCAATGCACACGTGTTTCTATTTAAAACTTAACATTATCAGTAGTTTTTCAAAAGTTTGTTACTTAAACCCACTTTCTATATCATGCCCTCCTTTACTGTTTCATATTAAACTACATTCATGTTGAACTTTTGACTATTAAGACAATTGTTTATGAATCGTAAACAATTATCAAGTGAAAGAGAAATTAACATCGTAAACAATTATCAAGTGAAAGAGAAATTAACATCGTAAACAATTATCAAGTGAAAGAGAAATTAACATCGTAAACAATTATCAAGTGAAAGAGAAATTAACATCGTAAACAATTATCAAGTGAAAGAGAAATTAACATCGTAAACAATTATCAAGTGAAAGAGAAATTAACATCGTAAACAATTATCAAGTGAAAGAGAAATTAACATCGTAAACAATTATCAAGTGAAAGAGAAATTAACATCGTAAACAATTATCAAGTGAAAGAGAAATTAACATCGTAAACAATTATCAAGTGAAAGAAAAATTAACATCGTAAGCAATTATCAAGTGAAAGACAAATTAACATCGTAAACAATTATCAAGTGAAAGAGAAATTAACATCGTAAACAATTATCAAGTGAAAGATAAAATTAACATCGTAAACAATTATCAAGTGAAAGACAAATTAACATCGTAAACAATTATCAAGTGAAAGAGAAATTAACATCGTAAACAATTATCAAGTGAAAGAGAAATTAACATCGTAAACAATTATCAAGTGAAAGAAAGAGAAATTAAATTAACATCGTAAACAATTATCAAGTGAAAGAGAAATTAACATCGTAAACAATTATCAAGTGAAAGAAAAAATTAACATCGTAAACAATTATCAAGTGAAAGAGAAATTAACATCGTAAACAATTATCAAGTGAAAGACAAATTAACATCGTAAACAATTATCAAGTGAAAGAGAAATTAACATCGTAAACAATTATCAAGTGAAAGAGAAATTAACATCGTAAACAATTATCAAGTGAAAGAGAAATTAACATCGTAAACAATTATCAAGTGAAAGAGAAATTAACATCGTAAACAATTATCAAGTGAAAGAGAAATTAACATCGTAAACAATTATCAAGTGAAAGAGAAATTAACATCGTAAACAATTATCAAGTGAAAGAGAAATTAACATCGTAAACAATTATCAAGTGAAAGAGAAATTAACATCGTAAACAATTATCAAGTGAAAGAGAAATTAACATCGTAAACAATTATCAAGTGAAAGAGAAATTAACATCGTAAACAATTATCAAGTGAAAGAGAAATTAACATCGTAAACAATTATCAAGTGAAAGAGAAATTAACATCGTAAACAATTATCAAGTGAAAGAGAAATTAACATCGTAAACAATTATCAAGTGAAAGAGAAATTAACATCGTAAACAATTATCAAGTGAAAGAGAAATTAACATCGTAAACAATTATCAAGTGAAAGAGAAATTAACATCGTAAACAATTATCAAGTGAAAGAGAAATTAACATCGTAAACAATTATCAAGTGAAAGAGAAATTAACATCGTAAACAATTATCAAGTGAAAGAGAAATTAACATCGTAAACAATTATCAAGTGAAAGAGAAATTAACATCGTAAACAATTATCAAGTGAAAGAGAAATTAACATCGTAAACAATTATCAAGTGAAAGAGAAATTAACATCGTAAACAATTATCAAGTGAAAGAGAAATTAACATCGTAAACAATTATCAAGTGAAAGAGAAATTAACATCGTAAACAATTATCAAGTGAAAGAGAAATTAACATCGTAAACAATTATCAAGTGAAAGAGAAATTAACATCGTAAACAATTATCAAGTGAAAGAGAAATTAACATCGTAAACAATTATCAAGTGAAAGAGAAATTAACATCGTAAACAATTATCAAGTGAAAGAGAAATTAACATCGTAAACAATTATCAAGTGAAAGAGAAATTAACATCGTAAACAATTATCAAGTGAAAGAGAAATTAACATCGTAAACAATTATCAAGTGAAAGACAAATTAACATCGTAAACAATTATCAAGTGAAAGAGAAATTAACATCGTAAACAATTATCAAGTGAAAGAGAAATTAACATCGTAAACAATTATCAAGTGAAAGAGAAATTAACATCGTAAACAATTATCAAGTGAAAGAGAAATTAACATCGTAAACAATTATCAAGTGAAAGAGAAATTAACATCGTAAACAATTATCAAGTGAAAGAGAAATTAACATCGTAAACAATTATCAACTGAAAGAGAAATTAACATCGTAAACAATTATCAAGTGAAAGAGAAATTAACATCGTAAACAATTATCAAGTGAAAGATCAAATTAACATCGTAAACAATCATCAAGTGAAAGAGAAATTAACGTCGTAAACAATTATAAAATGAAAGAGAAATTAACATCGTGAACAATTATCAAGTGAAAGAGAAATTAACATCGTAAACAATTATCAAGTGAAAGAGAAATTAACATCGTAAACAATTATCAAGTGAAAGAGAAATTAACATCGTAAACAATTATCAAGTGAAAGAGAAATTAACATCGTAAACAATTATCAAGTGAAAGAGAAATTAACATCGTAAACAATTATCAAGTGAAAGAGAAATTAACATCGTAAACAATTATCAAGTGAAAGAGAAATTAACATCGTAAACAATTATCAAGTGAAAGAGAAATTAACATCGTAAACAATTATCAAGTGAAAGAGAAATTAACATCGTAAACAATTATCAAGTGAAAGAGAAATTAACATCGTAAACAATTATCAAGTGAAAGAGAAATTAACATCGTAAACAATTATCAAGTGAAAGAGAAATTAACATCGTAAACAATTATCAAGTGAAAGAGAAATTAACATCGTAAACAATTATCAAGTGAAAGAGAAATTAACATCGTAAACAATTATCAAGTGAAAGAGAAATTAACATCGTAAACAATTATCAAGTGAAAGAGAAATTAACATCGTAAACAATTATCAAGTGAAAGAGAAATTAACATCGTAAACAATTATCAAGTGAAAGAGAAATTAACATCGTAAACAATTATCAAGTGAAAGAAAATTAACATCGTAAACAATTATCAAGTGAAAGAGAAATTAACATCGTAAACAATTATCAAGTGAAAGATTAAATTAACATCGTAAACAATTATCAAGTGAAAGAGAAATTAACAACATCGTAAACAATTATCAAGTGAAAGAGAAATTAACATCGTAAACAATTATCAAGTGAAAGAGAAATTAACATCGTAAACAATTATCAAGTGAAAGAGAAATTAACATCGTAAACAATTATCAAGTGAAAGAGAAATTAACATCGTAAACAATTATCAAGTGAAAGAGAAATTAACATCGTAAACAATTATCAAGTGAAAGAGAAATTAACATCGTAAACAATTATCAAGTGAAAGAGAAATTAACATCGTAAACAATTATCAAGTGAAAGAGAAATTAACATCGTAAACAATTATCAAGTGAAAGAGAAATTAACATCGTAAACAATTATCAAGTGAAAGAGAAATTAACATCGTAAACAATTATCAAGTGAAAGAGAAATTAACATCGTAAACAATTATCAAGTGAAAGAGAAATTAACATCGTAAACAATTATCAAGTGAAAGAGAAATTAACATCGTAAACAATTATCAAGTGAAAGAGAAATTAACATCGTAAACAATTATCAAGTGAAAGAGAAATTAACATCGTAAACAATTATCAAGTGAAAGAAAAATTAACATCGTAAACAATTATCAAGTGAAAGAGAAATTAACATCGTAAACAATTATCAAGTGAAAGAGAAATTAACATCGTAAACAATTATCAAGTGAAAGAGAAATTAACATCGTAAACAATTATCAAGTGAAAGAAAATTAACATCGTAAACAATTATCAAGTGAAAGAAATTAACATCGTAACATTATCAAGTGAAACAATTATCATCGTAAACAATTATCAAGTGAAAGAAAATTAACATCGTAAACAATTATCAAGTGAAAGAGAAATTAACATCGTAAACAATTATCAAGTGAAAGAGAAATTAACATCGTAAACAATTATCAAGTGAAAGAGAAATTAACATCGTAAACAATTATCAAGTGAAAGAGAAATTAACATCGTAAACAATTATCAAGTGAAAGAGAAATTAACATCGTAAACAATTATCAAGTGAAAGAGAAATTAACATCGTAAACAATTATCAAGTGAAAGAGAAATTAACATCGTAAACAATTATCAAGTGAAAGAGAAATTAACATCGTAAACAATTATCAAGTGAAAGAGAAATTAACATCGTAAACAATTATCAAGTGAAAGACAAATTAACATCGTAAACAATTATCAAGTGAAAGAGAAATTAACATCGTAAACAATTATCAAGTGAAAGAGAAATTAACATCGTAAACAATTATCAAGTGAAAGAGAAATTAACATCGTAAACAATTATCAAGTGAAAGAATTAAATTAACATCGTAAACAATTATCAAGTGAAAGAGAAATTAACATCGTAAACAATTATCAAGTGAAAGAGAAATTAACATCGTAAACAATTATCAAGTGAAAGAGAAATTAACATCGTAAACAATTATCAAGTGAAAGAGAAATTAACATCGTAAACAATTATCAAGTGAAAGAGAAATTAACATCGTAAACAATTATCAAGTGAAAGAGAAATTAACATCGTAAACAATTATCAAGTGAAAGAGAAATTAACATCGTAAACAATTATCAAGTGAAAGAGAAATTAACATCGTAAACAATTATCAAGTGAAAGAGAAATTAACATCGTAAACAATTATCAAGTGAAAGAAAAATTAACATCGTAAACAATTATCAAGTGAAAGAGAAATTAACATCGTAAACAATTATCAAGTGAAAGAGAAATTAACATCGTAAACAATTATCAAGTGAAAGAAAGAAATTAACATCGTAAACAATTATCAAGTGAAAGAGAAATTAACATCGTAAACAATTATCAAGTGAAAGACAAATTAACATCGTAAACAATTATCAAGTGAAAGAGAAATTAACATCGTAAACAATTATCAAGTGAAAGAGAAATTAACATCGTAAACAATTATCAAGTGAAAGAGAAATTAACATCGTAAACAATTATCAAGTGAAAGAGAAATTAACATCGTAAACAATTATCAAGTGAAAGAGAAATTAACATCGTAAACAATTATCAAGTGAAAGAGAAATTAACATCGTAAACAATTATCAAGTGAAAGAGAAATTAACATCGTAAACAATTATCAAGTGAAAGAGAAATTAACATCGTAAACAATTATCAAGTGAAAGAGAAATTAACATCGTAAACAATTATCAAGTGAAAGAGAAATTAACATCGTAAACAATTATCAAGTGAAAGAGAAATTAACATCGTAAACAATTATCAAGTGAAAGAGAAATTAACATCGTAAACAATTATCAAGTGAAAGAGAAATTAACATCGTAAACAATTATCAAGTGAAAGAGAAATTAACATCGTAAACAATTATCAAGTGAAAGAGAAATTAACATCGTAAACAATTATCAAGTGAAAGAGAAATTAACATCGTAAACAATTATCAAGTGAAAGAGAAATTAACATCGTAAACAATTATCAAGTGAAAGAGAAATTAACATCGTAAACAATTATCAAGTGAAAGAAAGAAAAATTAACATCGTAAACAATTATCAAGTGAAAGAGAAATTAACATCGTAAACAATTATCAAGTGAAAGAGAAATTAACATCGTAAACAATTATCAAGTGAAAGAGAAATTAACATCGTAAACAATTATCAAGTGAAAGAGAAATTAACATCGTAAACAATTATCAAGTGAAAGAGAAATTAACATCGTAAACAATTATCAAGTGAAAGAGAAATTAACATCGTAAACAATTATCAAGTGAAAGAGAAATTAACATCGTAAACAATTATCAAGTGAAAGAAATTAACATCGTAAACAATTATCAAGTGAAAGAGAAATTAACATCGTAAACAATTATCAAGTGAAAGAGAAATTAACATCGTAAACAATTATCAAGTGAAAGAGAAATTAACATCGTAAACAATTATCAAGTGAAAGAGAAATTAACATCGTAAACAATTATCAAGTGAAAAAAACATTAACAATTATCAAGTGAAAGAGAATTAACATCGTAACAATTATCAAGTGAAAGAGAAATTAACATCGTAAACAATTATCAAGTGAAAGAGAAATTAACATCGTAAACAATTATCAAGTGAAAGAGAAATTAACATCGTAAACAATTATCAAGTGAAAGAAAATTAACATCGTAAACAATTATCAAGTGAAAGAGAAATTAACATCGTAAACAATTATCAAGTGAAAGAGAAATTAACATCGTAAACAATTATCAAGTGAAAGAGAAATTAACATCGTAAACAATTATCAAGTGAAAGACAAATTAACATCGTAAACAATTATCAAGTGAAAGAGAAATTAACATCGTAAACAATTATCAAGTGAAAGAGAAATTAACATCGTAAACAATTATCAAGTGAAAGAGAAATTAACATCGTAAACAATTATCAAGTGAAAGAGAAATTAACATCGTAAACAATTATCAAGTGAAAGAAAAATAACATCGTAAACAATTATCAAGTGAAAGAGAAATTAACATCGTAAACAATTATCAAGTGAAAGAGAAATTAACATCGTAAACAATTATCAAGTGAAAGAGAAATTAACATCGTAAACAATTATCAAGTGAAAGAGAAATTAACATCGTAAACAATTATCAAGTGAAAGAAAAATTAACATCGTAAACAATTATCAAGTGAAAGAGAAATTAACATCGTAAACAATTATCAAGTGAAAGAGAAATTAACATCGTAAACAATTATCAAGTGAAAGAGAAATTAACATCGTAAACAATTATCAAGTGAAAGAGAAATTAACATCGTAAACAATTATCAAGTGAAAGAAAAATTAACATCGTAAACAATTATCAAGTGAAAGAGAAATTAACATCGTAAACAATTATCAAGTGAAAGAGAAATTAACATCGTAAACAATTATCAAGTGAAAGAGAAATTAACATCGTAAACAATTATCAAGTGAAAGAGAAATTAACATCGTAAACAATTATCAAGTGAAAGAAAAATTAACATCGTAAACAATTATCAAGTGAAAGAGAAATTAACATCGTAAACAATTATCAAGTGAAAGAGAAATTAACATCGTAAACAATTATCAAGTGAAAGATCGTAAATTAACATCGTAAATCGTAAACAATTATCAAGTGAAAGAGAAATTAACATCGTAAACAATTATCAAGTGAAAGAGAAATTAACATCGTAAACAATTATCAAGTGAAAGAGAAATTAACATCGTAAACAATTATCAAGTGAAAGAGAAATTAACATCGTAAACAATTATCAAGTGAAAGAGAAATTAACATCGTAAACAATTATCAAGTGAAAGATAAAATTAACATCGTAAACAATTATCAAGTGAAAGAGAAATTAACATCGTAAACAATTATCAAGTGAAAGAGAAATTAACATCGTAAACAATTATCAAGTGAAAGAGAAATTAACATCGTAAACAATTATCAAGTGAAAGACAAATTAACATCGTAAACAATTATCAAGTGAAAGAGAAATTAACATCGTAAACAATTATCAAGTGAAAGAGAAATTAACATCGTAAACAATTATCAAGTGAACAATTATCAAGTGAAAGAAAAATTAACATCGTAAACAATTATCAAGTGAAAGAGAAATTAACATCGTAAACAATTATCAAGTGAAAGAGAAATTAACATCGTAAACAATTATCAAGTGAAAGAGAAATTAACATCGTAAACAATTATCAAGTGAAAGAGAAATTAACATCGTAAACAATTATCAAGTGAAAGAGAAATTAACATCGTAAACAATTATCAAGTGAAAGAGAAATTAACATCGTAAACAATTATCAAGTGAAAGAGAAATTAACATCGTAAACAATTATCAAGTGAAAGAGAAATTAACATCGTAAACAATTATCAAGTGAAAGAGAAATTAACATCGTAAACAATTATCAAGTGAAAGAGAAATTAACATCGTAAACAATTATCAAGTGAAAGAGAAATTAACATCGTAAACAATTATCAAGTGAAAGAGAAATTAACATCGTAAACAATTATCAAGTGAAAGAGAAATTAACATCGTAAACAATTATCAAGTGAAAGAGAAATTAACATCGTAAACAATTATCAAGTGAAAGACAAATTAACATCGTAAACAATTATCAAGTGAAAGAGAAATTAACATCGTAAACAATTATCAAGTGAAAGAGAAATTAACATCGTAAACAATTATCAAGTGAAAGAGAAATTAACATCGTAAACAATTATCAAGTGAAAGAGAAATTAACATCGTAAACAATTATCAAGTGAAAGAGAAATTAACATCGTAAACAATTATCAAGTGAAAGAGAAATTAACATCGTAAACAATTATCAAGTGAAAGAGAAATTAACATCGTAAACAATTATCAAGTGAAAGAGAAATTAACATCGTAAACAATTATCAAGTGAAAGAAAAATTAACATCGTAAACAATTATCAAGTGAAAGAGAAATTAACATCGTAAACAATTATCAAGTGAAAGAGAAATTAACATCGTAAACAATTATCAAGTGAAAGAGAAATTAACATCGTAAACAATTATCAAGTGAAAGAGAAATTAACATCGTAAACAATTATCAAGTGAAAGAGAAATTAACATCGTAAACAATTATCAAGTGAAAGAGAAATTAACATCGTAAACAATTATCAAGTGAAATTATCAAGTGAAATTAACATCGTAAACAATTATCAAGTGAAAGAGAAATTAACATCGTAAACAATTATCAAGTGAAAGAGAAATTAACATCGTAAACAATTATCAAGTGAAAGAGAAATTAACATCGTAAACAATTATCAAGTGAAAGAGAAATTAACATCGTAAACAATTATCAAGTGAAAGAGAAATTAACATCGTAAACAATTATCAAGTGAAAGAGAAATTAACATCGTAAACAATTATCAAGTGAAAGAGAAATTAACATCGTAAACAATTATCAAGTGAAAGAGAAATTAACATCGTAAACAATTATCAAGTGAAAGAGAAATTAACATCGTAAACAATTATCAAGTGAAAGAGAAATTAACATCGTAAACAATTATCAAGTGAAAGAAAATTAACATCGTAAACAATTATCAAGTGAAAGAGAAATTAACATCGTAAACAATTATCAAGTGAAAGAGAAATTAACATCGTAAACAATTATCAAGTGAAAGAGAAATTAACATCGTAAACAATTATCAAGTGAAAGAGAAATTAACATCGTAAACAATTATCAAGTGAAAGAGAAATTAACATCGTAAACAATTATCAAGTGAAAGAGAAATTAACATCGTAAACAATTATCAAGTGAAAGAGAAATTAACATCGTAAACAATTATCAAGTGAAAGAAAAATTAACATCGTAAACAATTATCAAGTGAAAGAGAAATTAACATCGTAAACAATTATCAAGTGAAAGAGAAATTAACATCGTAAACAATTATCAAGTGAAAGAGAAATTAACATCGTAAACAATTATCAAGTGAAAGAGAAATTAACATCGTAAACAATTATCAAGTGAAAGAGAAATTAACATCGTAAACAATTATCAAGTGAAAGAGAAATTAACATCGTAAACAATTATCAAGTGAAAGAGAAATTAACATCGTAAACAATTATCAAGTGAAAGAGAAATTAACATCGTAAACAATTATCAAGTGAAAGAGAAATTAACATCGTAAACAATTATCAAGTGAAAGAAAATTAACATCGTAAACAATTATCAAGTGAAAGAGAAATTAACATCGTAAACAATTATCAAGTGAAAGAGAAATTAACATCGTAAACAATTATCAAGTGAAAAAGAGAAATTAACATCGTAAACAATTATCAAGTGAAAGAGAAATTAACATCGTAAACAATTATCAAGTGAAAGAGAAATTAACATCGTAAACAATTATCAAGTGAAAGAGAAATTAACATCGTAAACAATTATCAAGTGAAAGAGAAATTAACATCGTAAACAATTATCAAGTGAAAGAGAAATTAACATCGTAAACAATTATCAAGTGAAAGAGAAATTAACATCGTAAACAATTATCAAGTGAAAGAGAAATTAACATCGTAAACAATTATCAAGTGAAAGAGAAATTAACATCGTAAACAATTATCAAGTGAAAGAGAAATTAACATCGTAAACAATTATCAAGTGAAAGAGAAATTAACATCGTAAACAATTATCAAGTGAAAGAGAAATTAACATCGTAAACAATTATCAAGTGAAAGAAAAATTAACATCGTAAACAATTATCAAGTGAAAGAGAAATTAACATCGTAAACAATTATCAAGTGAAAGAGAAATTAACATCGTAAACAATTATCAAGTGAAAGAGAAATTAACATCGTAAACAATTATCAAGTGAAAGAGAAATTAACATCGTAAACAATTATCAAGTGAAAGAGAAATTAACATCGTAAACAATTATCAAGTGAAAGAGAAATTAACATCGTAAACAATTATCAAGTGAAAGAGAAATTAACATCGTAAACAATTATCAAGTGAAAGAGAAATTAACATCGTAAACAATTATCAAGTGAAAGAAAAATTAACATCGTAAACAATTATCAAGTGAAAGAGAAATTAACATCGTAAACAATTATCAAGTGAAAGAGAAATTAACATCGTAAACAATTATCAAGTGAAAGAGAAATTAACATCGTAAACAATTATCAAGTGAAAGAGAAATTAACATCGTAAACAATTATCAAGTGAAACAATTATCAAGTGAAAGAGAAATTAACATCGTAAACAATTATCAAGTGAAAGACAAATTAACATCGTAAACAATTATCAAGTGAAAGAAAATTAACATCGTAAACAATTATCAAGTGAAAGAGAAATTAACATCGTAAACAATTATCAAGTGAAAGAGAAATTAACATCGTAAACAATTATCAAGTGAAAGAGAAATTAACATCGTAAACAATTATCAAGTGAAAGAGAAATTAACATCGTAAACAATTATCAAGTGAAAGAGAAATTAACATCGTAAACAATTATCAAGTGAAAGAGAAATTAACATCGTAAACAATTATCAAGTGAAAGAGAAATTAACATCGTAAACAATTATCAAGTGAAAGAGAAATTAACATCGTAAACAATTATCAAGTGAAAGAGAAATTAACATCGTAAACAATTATCAAGTGAAAGAAAAAAATTAACATCGTAAACAATTATCAAGTGAAAGAGAAATTAACATCGTAAACAATTATCAAGTGAAAGAGAAATTAACATCGTAAACAATTATCAAGTGAAAGAGAAATTAACATCAATTATCAAGTGAAAGAGAAATTAACATCGTAAACAATTATCAAGTGAAAGAGAAATTAACATCGTAAACAATTATCAAGTGAAAGAGAAATTAACATCGTAAACAATTATCAAGTGAAAGAGAAATTAACATCGTAAACAATTATCAAGTGAAAGAGAAATTAACATCGTAAACAATTATCAAGTGAAAGAGAAATTAACATCGTAAACAATTATCAAGTGAAAGAGAAATTAACATCGTAAACAATTATCAAGTGAAAGAGAAATTAACATCGTAAACAATTATCAAGTGAAAGAGAAATTAACATCGTAAACAATTATCAAGTGAAAGAGAAATTAACATCGTAAACAATTATCAAGTGAAAGAGAAATTAACATCGTAAACAATTATCAAGTGAAAGAGAAATTAACATCGTAAACAATTATCAAGTGAAAGAGAAATTAACATCGTAAACAATTATCAAGTGAAAGAGAAATTAACATCGTAAACAATTATCAAGTGAAAGAGAAATTAACATCGTAAACAATTATCAAGTGAAAGAGAAATTAACATCGTAAACAATTATCAAGTGAAAGAGAAATTAACATCGTAAACAATTATCAAGTGAAAGACAAATTAACATCGTAAACAATTATCAAGTGAAAGAGAAATTAACATCGTAAACAATTATCAAGTGAAAGAGAAATTAACATCGTAAACAATTATCAAGTGAAAGACAAATTAACATCGTAAACAATTATCAAGTGAAAGAGAAATTAACATCGTAAACAATTATCAAGTGAAAGAGAAATTAACATCGTAAACAATTATCAAGTGAAAGACAAATTAACATCGTAAACAATTATCAAGTGAAAGAGAAATTAACATCGTAAACAATTATCAAGTGAAAGAGAAATTAACATCGTAAACAATTATCAAGTGAAAGAGAAATTAACATCGTAAACAATTATCAAGTGAAAGAGAAATTAACATCGTAAACAATTATCAAGTGAAAGAGAAATTAACATCGTAAACAATTATCAAGTGAAAGAGAAATTAACATCGTAAACAATTATCAAGTGAAAGAGAAATTAACATCGTAAACAATTATCAAGTGAAAGAGAAATTAACATCGTAAACAATTATCAAGTGAAAGAGAAATTAACATCGTAAACAATTATCAAGTGAAAGAGAAATTAACATCGTAAACAATTATCAAGTGAAAGAGAAATTAACATCGTAAACAATTATCAAGTGAAAGAGAAATTAACATCGTAAACAATTATCAAGTGAAAGAAATTAACATCGTAAACAATTATCAAGTGAAACAATTAACATCGTAAACAATTATCAAGTGAAAGAGAAATTAACATCGTAAACAATAACATCGTAAACAATTATCAAGTGAAAGAGAAATTAACATCGTAAACAATTATCAAGTGAAAGAGAAATTAACATCGTAAACAATTATCAAGTGAAAGAGAAATTAACATCGTAAACAATTATCAAGTGAAAGAGAAATTAACATCGTAAACAATTATCAAGTGAAAGAGAAATTAACATCGTAAACAATTATCAAGTGAAAGAAAAATTAACATCGTAAACAATTATCAAGTGAAAGAAATTAAACATCGTAAACAATTATCAAGTGAAAGAGAAATTAACATCGTAAACAATTATCAAGTGAAAGAAAAATTAACATCGTAAACAATTATCAAGTGAAAGAGAAATTAACATCGTAAACAATTATCAAGTGAAAGAGAAATTAACATCGTAAACAATTATCAAGTGAAAGAAAATTAACATCGTAAACAATTATCAAGTGAAAGAGAAATTAACATCGTAAACAATTATCAAGTGAAAGAGAAATTAACATCGTAAACAATTATCAAGTGAAAGAGAAATTAACATCGTAAACAATTATCAAGTGAAAGAGAAATTAACATCGTAAACAATTATCAAGTGAAAGAGAAATTAACATCGTAAACAATTATCAAGTGAAAGAGAAATTAACATCGTAAACAATTATCAAGTGAAAGAGAAATTAACATCGTAAACAATTATCAAGTGAAAGAAACAATCGTATTAACATCGTAAACAATTATCAAGTGAAAGAGAAAAATTAACATCGTAAACAATTATCAAGTGAAAGAGAAATTAACATCGTAAACAATTATCAAGTGAAAGAGAAATTAACATCGTAAACAATTATCAAGTGAAAGAAATTAACATCGTAAACAATTATCAAGTGAAAGAGAAATTAACATCGTAAACAATTATCAAGTGAAAGAGAAATTAACATCGTAAACAATTATCAAGTGAAAGAGAAATTAACATCGTAAACAATTATCAAGTGAAAGAGAAATTAACATCGTAAACAATTATCAAGTGAAAGAGAAATTAACATCGTAAACAATTATCAAGTGAAAGAGAAATTAACATCGTAAACAATTATCAAGTGAAAGAGAAATTAACATCGTAAACAATTATCAAGTGAAAGAAACAAATTAACATCGTAAACAATTATCAAGTGAAAGAGAAATTAACATCGTAAACAATTATCAAGTGAAAGAGAAATTAACATCGTAAACAATTATCAAGTGAAAGAGAAATTAACATCGTAAACAATTATCAAGTGAAAGAGAAATTAACATCGTAAACAATTATCAAGTGAAAGAGAAATTAACATCGTAAACAATTATCAAGTGAAAGAAAGAAATTAACATCGTAAACAATTATCAAGTGAAAGAAATTAACATCGTAAACAATTATCAAGTGAAAGATAAAATTAACATCGTAAACAATTATCAAGTGAAAGAGAAATTAACATCGTAAACAATTATCAAGTGAAAGAGAAATTAACATCGTAAACAATTATCAAGTGAAAGAGAAATTAACATCGTAAACAATTATCAAGTGAAAGAAAAATTAACATCGTAAACAATTATCAAGTGAAAGAGAAATTAACATCGTAAACAATTATCAAGTGAAAGAGAAATTAACATCGTAAACAATTATCAAGTGAAAGAGAAATTAACATCGTAAACAATTATCAAGTGAAAGAGAAATTAACATCGTAAACAATTATCAAGTGAAAGAAAAATTAACATCGTAAACAATTATCAAGTGAAAGACAAATTAACATCGTAAACAATTATCAAGTGAAAGAGAAATTAACATCGTAAACAATTATCAAGTGAAAGAGAAATTAACATCGTAAACAATTATCAAGTGAAAGAGAAATTAACATCGTAAACAATTATCAAGTGAAAGAAAAATTAACATCGTAAACAATTATCAAGTGAAAGAGAAATTAACATCGTAAACAATTATCAAGTGAAAGAGAAATTAACATCGTAAACAATTATCAAGTGAAAGAGAAATTAACATCGTAAACAATTATCAAGTGAAAGAGAAATTAACATCGTAAACAATTATCAAGTGAAAGAAAAATAACATCGTAAACAATTATCAAGTGAAATAGAAATTAACATCGTAAACAATTATCAAGTGAAAGAGAAATTAACATCGTAAACAATTATCAAGTGAAAGAAAAATTAACATCGTAAACAATTATCAAGTGAAAGAGAAATTAACATCGTAAACAATTATCAAGTGAAAGAAGTGAAAAATTAACATCGTAAACAATTATCAAGTGAAAGAAAATTAACAAGTGTAAACAATTAACATCAAGTGAAAGAGAAATTAACATCGTAAACAATTATCAAGTGAAAGAGAAATTAACATCGTAAACAATTATCAAGTGAAAGAGAAATTAACATCGTAAACAATTATCAAGTGAAAGAGAAATTAACATCGTAAACAATTATCAAGTGAAAGAGAAATTAACATCGTAAACAATTATCAAGTGAAAGAGAAATTAACATCGTAAACAATTATCAAGTGAAAGAGAAATTAACATCGTAAACAATTATCAAGTGAAAGAGAAATTAACATCGTAAACAATTATCAAGTGAAAGAGAAATTAACATCGTAAACAATTATCAAGTGAAAGAGAAATTAACATCGTAAACAATTATCAAGTGAAAGAGAAATTAACATCGTAAACAATTATCAAGTGAAAGAGAAATTAACATCGTAAACAATTATCAAGTGAAAGAAAGAAAATTAACATCGTAAACAATTATCAAGTGAAAGAAAATTAACATCGTAAACAATTATCAATTGAAATACAAATTAACATCGTAAACAATTATCAAGTGAAAAAAAAAATTAACGTCGTAAACAATTATCAAGTGAAAGACAAATTAACATCGTAAACAATTATCAAGTGAAAGAGAAATTAACATCGTAAACAATTATCAAGTGAAAGAGAAATTAACATCGTAAACAATTATCAAGTGAAAGAGAAATTAACATCGTAAACAATTATCAAGTGAAAGAGAAATTAACATCGTAAACAATTATCAAGTGAAAGAAAAATTAACATCGTAAACAATTATCAAGTGAAACAATTATCAAGAGAAAAAATTAACATCGTAAACAATTATCAAGTGAAAGAAATTAAATTAACATCGTAAACAATTATCAAGTGAAAGAGAAATTAACATCGTAAACAATTATCAAGTGAAAGAGAAATTAACATCGTAAACAATTATCAAGTGAAAGAGAAATTAACATCGTAAACAATTATCAAGTGAAAGAGAAATTAACATCGTAAACAATTATCAAGTGAAAGAAAATTAACATCGTAAACAATTATCAAGTGAAAGATCAAGAAATTAACATCGTAAACAATTATCAAGTGAAAGAGAAATTAACATCGTAAACAATTATCAAGTGAAAGAGAAATTAACATCGTAAACAATTATCAAGTGAAAGAGAAATTAACATCGCAAACAATTATCAAGTGAAATAGAAATTAACATCGTAAACAATTATCAAGTGAAAGAGAAATTAACATCGTAAGCAATTATCAAGTGAAAGAGAAATTAACATCGTAAACAATTATCAAGTGAAAGAGAAATTAACATCGTAAACAATTATCAAGTGAAAGAGAAATTAACATCGTAAACAATTATCAAGTGAAAGAGAAATTAACATCGTAAACAATTATCAAGTGAAAGAGAAATTAACATCGTAAACAATTATCAAGTGAAGAGAAATTAACATCGTAAACAATTATCAAGTGAAAGAGAAATTAACATCGTAAACAATTATCAAGTGAAAGAGAAATTAACATCGTAAACAATTATCAAGTGAAAGAGAAATTAACATCGTAAACAATTATCAAGTGAAAGAGATTAACATCGTAAACAATTATCAAGTGAAAGAGAAATTAACATCGTAAACAATTATCAAGTGAAAGAAAAATTAACATCGTAAACAATTATCAAGTGAAAGAGAAATTAACATCGTAAACAATTATCAAGTGAAAGACAAATTAACATCGTAAACAATTATCAAGTGAAAGAGAAATTAACATCGTAAACAATTATCAAGTGAAAGAGAAATTAACATCGTAAACAATTATCAAGTGAAAGAGAAATTAACATCGTAAACAATTATCAAGTGAAAGAGAAATTAACATCGTAAACAATTATCAAGTGAAACAATTATCAAGAGAAGAGAATTAACATCGTAAACAATTATCAAGTGAAAGAGAAATTAACATCGTAAACAATTATCAAGTGAAAGAGAAATTAACATCGTAAACAATTATCAAGTGAAAGAAATTAAATTAACATCGTAAACAAAATTATCAAGTGAATCAAGTGAAAAAAATTAACATCGTAAACAATTATCAAGTGAAAGAGAAATTAACATCGTAAACAATTATCAAGTGAAAGAGAAATTAACATCGTAAACAATTATCAAGTGAAAGAGAAATTAACATCGTAAACAATTATCAAGTGAAAGAGAAATTAACATCGTAAACAATTATCAAGTGAAAGAGAAATTAACATCGTAAACAATTATCAAGTGAAAGAGAAATTAACATCGTAAACAATTATCAAGTGAAAGAGAAATTAACATCGTAAACAATTATCAAGTGAAAGAGAAATTAACATCATAAACAATTATCAAGTGAAAAAAAATTAACATCGTAAGCAATTATCAAGTGAAAGACAAATTAACATCGTAAACAATTATCAAGTGAAAGAGAAATTAACATCGTAAACAATTATCAAGTGAAAGAGAAATTAACATCGTAAACAATTATCAAGTGAAAGAGAAATTAACATCGTAAACAATTATCAAGTGAAAGAGAAATTAACATCGTAAACAATTATCAAGTGAAAGAGAAATTAACATCGTAAACAATTATCAAGTGAAAGAGAAATTAACATCGTAAACAATTATCAAGTGAAAGAGAAATTAACATCGTAAACAATTATCAAGTGAAAGAAAAATTAACATCGTAAACAATTATCAAGTGAAAGAGAAATTAACATCGTAAACAATTATCAAGTGAAAGAAAAATTAACATCGTAAACAATTATCAAGTGAAAGAGAAATTAACATCGTAAACAATTATCAAGTGAAAGAGAAATTAACATCGTAAACAATTATCAAGTGAAAGAGAAATTAACATCGTAAACAATTATCAAGTGAAAGAGAAATTAACATCGTAAACAATTATCAAGTGAAAGAGAAATTAACATCGTAAACAATTATCAAGTGAAAGAGAAATTAACATCGTAAACAATTATCAAGTGAAAGAGAAATTAACATCGTAAACAATTATCAAGTGAAAGAGAAATTAACATCGTAAACAATTATCAAGTGAAAGAGAAATTAACATCGTAAACAATTATCAAGTGAAAGAGAAATTAACATCGTAAACAATTATCAAGTGAAAGAGAAATTAACATCGTAAACAATTATCAAGTGAAAGAGAAATTAACATCGTAAACAATTATCAAGTGAAAGAGAAATTAACATCGTAAACAATTATCAAGTGAAATAGAAATCAACATCGTGAACAATTATGAAGTGAAAGAGAAATTAACATCATAAACAATTATCAAGTGAAAGAGAAATTAACATCATAAACAATTATCAAGTGAAAGAGAAATTAACATCGTAAACAATTATCAAGTGAAAGAGAAATTAACATCGTAAACAATTATCAAGTGAAAGAGAAATTAACATCGTAAACAATTATCAAGTGAAAGAGAAATTAACATCGTAAACAATTATCAAGTGAAAGAGAAATTAACATCGTAAACAATTATCAAGTGAAAGAGAAATTAACATCGTAAACAATTATCAAGTAAACAATTATCAAGAAAGAAAATTAACATCGTAAACAATTATCAAGTGAAAGAAAATTAACATCGTAAACAATTATCAAGTGAAAGAGAAATTAACATCGTAAACAATTATCAAGTGAAAGAGAAATTAACATCGTAAACAATTATCAAGTGAAAGAGAAATTAACATCGTAAACAATTATCAAGTGAAAGACAAATTAACATCGTAAACAATTATCAAGTGAAAGACAAATTAACATCGTAAACAATTATCAAGTGAAAGAGAAATTAACATCGTAAACAATTATCAAGTGAAAGAAAATTAACATCGTAAACAATTATCAAGTGAAAGAGAAATTAACATCGTAAACAATTATCAAGTGAAAGAAATTAAATCGTTAACATCGTGAAACAATTATCAAGTGAAAGAAAATTAACATCGTAAACAATTATCAAGTGAAAGAAAAATTAACATCGTAAACAATTATCAAGTGAAAGAGAAATTAACATCGTAAACAATTATCAAGTGAAAGAGAAATTAACATCGTAAACAATTATCAAGTGAAAGAAAATTAACATCGTAAACAATTATCAAGTGAAAGAGAAATTAACATCGTAAACAATTATCAAGTGAAAGAGAAATTAACATCGTAAACAATTATCAAGTGAAAGAGAAATTAACATCGTAAACAATTATCAAGTGAAAGAGAAATTAACATCGTAAACAATTATCAAGTGAAAGACAAATTAACATCGTAAACAATTATCAAGTGAAAGAAAAATTAACATCGTAAACAATTATCAAGTGAAAGAGAAATTAACATCGTAAACAATTATCAAGTGAAAGAGAAATTAACATCGTAAACAATTATCAAGTGAAAGAGAAATTAACATCGTAAACAATTATCAAGTGAAAGAGAAATTAACATCGTAAACAATTATCAAGTGAAAGAAAAATTAACATCGTAAACAATTATCAAGTGAAAAAGAAATTAACATCGTAAACAATTATCAAGTGAAAGAGAAATTAACATCGTAAACAATTATCAAGTGAAAGAGAAATTAACATCGTAAACAATTATCAAGTGAAAGAGAAATTAACATCGTAAACAATTATCAAGTGAAAGAGAAATTAACATCGTAAACAATTATCAAGTGAAAGAGAAATTAACATCGTAAACAATTATCAAGTGAAAGAGAAATTAACATCGTAAACAATTATCAAGTGAAAGAGAAATTAACATCGTAAACAATTATCAAGTGAAAGAGAAATTAACATCGTAAACAATTATCAAGTGAAAGAGAAATTAACATCGTAAACAATTATCAAGTGAAAGAGAAATTAACATCGTAAACAATTATCAAGTGAAAGAGAAATTAACATCGTAAACAATTATCAAGTGAAAGAGAAATTAACATCGTAAACAATTATCAAGTGAAAGAGAAATTAACATCGTAAACAATTATCAAGTGAAAGAGAAATTAACATCGTAAACAATTATCAAGTGAAAGAGAAATTAACATCGTAAACAATTATCAAGTGAAAGAGAAATTAACATCGTAAACAATTATCAAGTGAAAGAGAAATTAACATCGTAAACAATTATCAAGTGAAAGAGAAATTAACATCGTAAACAATTATCAAGTGAAAGAGAAATTAACATCGTAAACAATTATCAAGTGAAAGAGAAATTAACATCGTAAACAATTATCAAGTGAAAGAGAAATTAACATCGTAAACAATTATCAAGTGAAAGAAACAATTATCAAGAAATTAACATCGTAAACAATTATCAAGTGAAAGAGAAATTAACATCGTAAACAATTATCAAGTGAAAGAGAAATTAACATCGTAAACAATTATCAAGTGAAAGAGAAATTAACATCGTAAACAATTATCAAGTGAAAGAGAAATTAACATCGTAAACAATTATCAAGTGAAAGAGAAATTAACATCGTAAACAATTATCAAGTGAAAGAGAAATTAACATCGTAAACAATTATCAAGTGAAAGAGAAATTAACATCGTAAACAATTATCAAGTGAAAGAGAAATTAACATCGTAAACAATTATCAAGTGAAAAATTAACATCGAAAATTAACATCGTAAACAATTATCAAGTGAAAGAGAAATTAACATCGTAAACAATTATCAAGTGAAAGAGAAATTAACATCGTAAACAATTATCAAGTGAAAGAGAAATTAACATCGTAAACAATTATCAAGTGAAAGAGAAATTAACATCGTAAACAATTATCAAGTGAAAGAGAAATTAACATCGTAAACAATTATCAAGTGAAAGAGAAATTAACATCGTAAACAATTATCAAGTGAAAGACAAATTAACATCGTAAACAATTATCAAGTGAAAGAGAAATTAACATCGTAAACAATTATCAAGTGAAAGAAATTAACATCGTAACAACATCATCGTAAACAATTATCAAGTGAAAGAGAAATTAACATCGTAAACAATTATCAAGTGAAAGAAAAATTAACATCGTAAACAATTATCAAGTGAAAGAGAAATTAACATCGTAAACAATTATCAAGTGAAAGACAAATTAACATCGTAAACAATTATCAAGTGAAAGAGAAATTAACATCATCGTACAATTATCAAGTGAAAGAGTGAAATTAATCAACATCGTAAACAATTATCAAGTGAAAGAGAAATTAACATCGTAAACAATTATCAAGTGAAAGAGAAATTAACATCGTAAACAATTATCAAGTGAAAGAGAAATTAACATCGTAAACAATTATCAAGTGAAAGAGAAATTAACATCGTAAACAATTATCAAGTGAAAGACAAATTAACATCGTAAACAATTATCAAGTGAAAGAGAAATTAACATCGTAAACAATTATCAAGTGAAAGAGAAATTAACATCGTAAACAATTATCAAGTGAAAGAGAAATTAACATCGTAAACAATTATCAAGTGAAAGAGAAATTAACATCGTAAACAATTATCAAGTGAAAGAGAAATTAACATCGTAAACAATTATCAAGTGAAAGAGAAATTAACATCGTAAACAATTATCAAGTGAAAGAAAAATTAACATCGTAAACAATTATCAAGTGAAAGAAAAATTAACATCGTAAACAATTATCAAGTGAAAGAGAAATTAACATCGTAAACAATTATCAAGTGAAAGAAAAATTAACATCGTAAACAATTATCAAGTGAAAGAGAAATTAACATCGTAAACAATTATCAAGTGAAAGAAAAATTAACATCGTAAACAATTATCAAGTGAAAGAGAAATTAACATCGTAAACAATTATCAAGTGAAAGAGAAATTAACATCGTAAACAATTATCAAGTGAAAGAGAAATTAACATCGTAAACAATTATCAAGTGAAAGAGAAATTAACATCGTAAACAATTATCAAGTGAAAGAGAAATTAACATCGTAAACAATTATCAAGTGAAAGAGAAATTAACATCGTAAACAATTATCAAGTGAAAGAGAAATTAACATCGTAAACAATTATCAAGTGAAAGAGAAATTAACATCGTAAACAATTATCAAGTGAAAGAGAAATTAACATCGTAAACAATTATCAAGTGAAAGAGAAATTAACATCGTAAACAATTATCAAGTGAAAGAAAGAAAATTAACATCGTAAACAATTATCAAGTGAAAGAGAAATTAACATCGTAAACAATTATCAAGTGAAAGAGAAATTAACATCGTAAACAATTATCAAGTGAAAGAGAAATTAACATCGTAAACAATTATCAAGTGAAAGAGAAATTAACATCGTAAACAATTATCAAGTGAAAGAGAAATTAACATCGTAAACAATTATCAAGTGAAAGAGAAATTAACATCGTAAACAATTATCAAGTGAAAGAAAATTAACATCGTAAACAATTATCAAGTGAAAGAGAAATTAACATCGTAAACAATTATCAAGTGAAAGAGAAATTAACATCGTAAACAAATTAACATCGTAAACAATTATCAAGTGAAAGAGAAATTAACATCGTAAACAATTATCAAGTGAAAGAGAAATTAACATCGTAAACAATTATCAAGTGAAAGAGAAATTAACATCGTAAACAATTATCAAGTGAAAGAGAAATTAACATCGTAAACAATTATCAAGTGAAAGAGAAATTAACATCGTAAACAATTATCAAGTGAAAGAGAAATTAACATCGTAAACAATTATCAAGTGAAAGAGAAATTAACATCGTAAACAATTATCAAGTGAAAGAGAAATTAACATCGTAAACAATTATCAAGTGAAAGAGAAATTAACATCGTAAACAATTATCAAGTGAAAGAGAAATTAACATCGTAAACAATTATCAAGTGAAAGAGAAATTAACATCGTAAACAATTATCAAGTGAAAGAGAAATTAACATCGTAAACAATTATCAAGTGAAAGAGAAATTAACATCGTAAACAATTATCAAGTGAAAGAGAAATTAACATCGTAAACAATTATCAAGTGAAAGAGAAATTAACATCGTAAACAATTATCAAGTGAAAGAGAAATTAACATCGTAAACAATTATCAAGTGAAAGAGAAATTAACATCGTAAACAATTATCAAGTGAAAGAGAAATTAACATCGTAAACAATTATCAAGTGAAAGAAAAATTAACATCGTAAACAATTATCAAGTGAAAGAGAAATTAACATCGTAAACAATTATCAAGTGAAAGAGAATTAACATCGTAAACAATTATCAAGTGAAAGAGAAATTAACATCGTAAACAATTATCAAGTGAAAGAGAAATTAACATCGTAAACAATTATCAAGTGAAAGAGAAATTAACATCGTAAACAATTATCAAGTGAAAGAGAAATTAACATCGTAAACAATTATCAAGTGAAAGAGAAATTAACATCGTAAACAATTATCAAGTGAAAGATAAAATTAACATCGTAAACAATCATCAAGTGAAAGAGAAATTAACATCGTAAACAATTATCAAGTGAAAGAGAAATTAACATCGTAAACAATTATCAAGTGAAAGACAAATTAACATCGTAAACAATTATCAAGTGAAAGAGAAATTAACATCGTAAACAATTATCAAGTGAAAGAGAAATTAACATCGTAAACAATTATCAAGTGAAAGAGAAATTAACATCGTAAACAATTATCAAGTGAAAGAGAAATTAACATCGTAAACAATTATCAAGTGAAAGAAAAATTAACATCGTAAACAATTATCAAGTGAAAGAGAAATTAACATCGTAAACAATTATCAAGTGAAAGAAAAATTAACATCGTAAACAATTATCAAGTGAAAGAGAAATTAACATCGTAAACAATTATCAAGTGAAAGAGAAATTAACATCGTAAACAATTATCAAGTGAAAGAGAAATTAACATCGTAAACAATTATCAAGTGAAAGAGAAATTAACATCGTAAACAATTATCAAGTGAAAGAGAAATTAACATCGTAAACAATTATCAAGTGAAAGAGAAATTAACATCGTAAACAATTATCAAGTGAAAGAAAATTAACATCGTAAACAATTATCAAGTGAAAGAGAAATTAACATCGTAAACAATTATCAAGTGAAAGAAATTAAATTAACATCGTAAACAATTATCAAGTGAAAGAGAAATTAACATCGTAAACAATTATCAAGTGAAAGAGAAATTAACATCGTAAACAATTATCAAGTGAAAGAGAAATTAACATCGTAAACAATTATCAAGTGAAAGAGAAATTAACATCGTAAACAATTATCAAGTGAAAGAGAAATTAACATCGTAAACAATTATCAAGTGAAAGAGAAATTAACATCGTAAACAATTATCAAGTGAAAGAGAAATTAACATCGTAAACAATTATCAAGTGAAAGAGAAATTAACATCGTAAACAATTATCAAGTGAAAGAGAAATTAACATCGTAAACAATTATCAAGTGAAAGAGAAATTAACATCGTAAACAATTATCAAGTGAAAGAGAAATTAACATCGTAAACAATTATCAAGTGAAAGAGAAATTAACATCGTAAACAATTATCAAGTGAAAGAGAAATTAACATCGTAAACAATTATCAAGTGAAAGAGAAATTAACATCGTAAACAATTATCAAGTGAAAGAGAAATTAACATCGTAAACAATTATCAAGTGAAAGACAAATTAACATCGTAAACAATTATCAAGTGAAAGAGAAATTAACATCGTAAACAATTATCAAGTGAAAGAAATTAAAAACAAACATCGTAAACAATTATCAAGTGAAAGAGAAATTAACATCGTAAACAATTATCAAGTGAAAGAGAAATTAACATCGTAAACAATTATCAAGTGAAAGAGAAATTAACATCGTAAACAATTATCAAGTGAAAGAGAAATTAACATCGTAAACAATTATCAAGTGAAAGAGAAATTAACATCGTAAACAATTATCAAGTGAAAGAGAAATTAACATCGTAAACAATTATCAAGTGAAAGAGAAATTAACATCGTAAACAATTATCAAGTGAAAGAGAAATTAACATCGTAAACAATTATCAAGTGAAAGAGAAATTAACATCGTAAACAATTATCAAGTGAAAGAGAAATTAACATCGTAAACAATTATCAAGTGAAAGAGAAATTAACATCGTAAACAATTATCAAGTGAAAGAGAAATTAACATCGTAAACAATTATCAAGTGAAAGAGAAATTAACATCGTAAACAATTATCAAGTGAAAGAGAAATAAACATCGTAAACAATTATCAAGTGAAAGAAAAAAATAACATCGTAAACAATTATCAAGTGAAAGAGAAATTAACATCGTAAACAATTATCAAGTGAAAGAGAAATTAACATCGTAAACAATTATCAAGTGAAAGAAAATTAATTAACATCGTAAACAATTATCAAGTGAAAGACAAATTAACATCGTAAACAATTATCAAGTGAAAGAGAAATTAACATCGTAAACAATTATCAAGTGAAAGAGAAATTAACATCGTAAACAATTATCAAGTGAAAGAGAAATTAACATCGTAAACAATTATCAAGTGAAAGAGAAATTAACATCGTAAACAATTATCAAGTGAAAGAGAAATTAACATCGTAAACAATTATCAAGTGAAAGAAAAAATTAACATCGTAAACAATTATCAAGTGAAAGAAAAATTAACATCGTAAACAATTATCAAGTGAAAGAGAAATTAACATCGTAAACAATTATCAAGTGAAAGAGAAATTAACATCGTAAACAATTATCAAGTGAAAGAGAAATTAACATCGTAAACAATTATCAAGTGAAAGAGAAATTAACATCGTAAACAATTATCAAGTGAAAGAGAAATTAACATCGTAAACAATTATCAAGTGAAAGAGAAATTAACATCGTAAACAATTATCAAGTGAAAGAGAAATTAACATCGTAAACAATTATCAAGTGAAAGAGAAATTAACATCGTAAACAATTATCAAGTGAAAGAGAAATTAACATCGTAAACAATTATCAAGAAAGAGAAATTAACATCGTAAACAATTATCAAGAAAAATTAACATCGTAAACAATTATCAAGTGAAAGAAAAATTAACATCGTAAGCAATTATCAAGTGAAAGACAAATTAACATCGTAAACAATTATCAAGTGAAAGAGAAATTAACATCGTAAACAATTATCAAGTGAAAGAGAAATTAACATCGTAAACAATTATCAAGTGAAAGAGAAATTAACATCGTAAACAATTATCAAGTGAAAGAGAAATTAACATCGTAAACAATTATCAAGTGAAAGAGAAATTAACATCGTAAACAATTATCAAGTGAAAGAAAAATTAACATCGTAAACAATTATCAAGTGAAAGAGAAATTAACATCGTAAACAATTATCAAGTGAAAGAGAAATTAACATCGTAAACAATTATCAAGTGAAAGAGAAATTAACATCGTAAACAATTATCAAGTGAAAGAAATTAACATCGAAATTAACATCGTAAACAATTATCAAGTGAAAGAGAAATTAACATCGTAAACAATTATCAAGTGAAAGAGAAATTAACATCGTAAACAATTATCAAGTGAAAGAAAAATTAACATCGTAAACAATTATCAAGTGAAAGAATTAAATTAACATCGTAAACAATTATCAAGTGAAAGAGAAATTAACATCGTAAACAATTATCAAGTGAAAGAGAAATTAACATCGTAAACAATTATCAAGTGAAAGAGAAATTAACATCGTAAACAATTATCAAGTGAAAGAGAAATTAACATCGTAAACAATTATCAAGTGAAAGAGAAATTAACATCGTAAACAATTATCAAGTGAAAGAGAAATTAACATCGTAAACAATTATCAAGTGAAAGAGAAATTAACATCGTAAAAAATTATCAAGTGAAAGAGAAATTAACATCGTAAACAATTATCAAGTGAAAAAGAAATTAACATCGTAAACAATTATCAAGTGAAAGAGAAATTAACATCGTAAACAATTATCAAGTGAAAGAGAAATTAACATCGTAAACAATTATCAAGTGAAAGAGAAATTAACATCGTAAACAATTATCAAGTGAAAGAGAAATTAACATCGTAAACAATTATCAAGTGAAAGAGAAATTAACATCGTAAACAATTATCAAGTGAAAGAGAAATTAACATCGTAAACAATTATCAAGTGAAAGAGAAATTAACATCGTAAACAATTATCAAGTGAAAGAGAAATTAACATCGTAAACAATTATCAAGTGAAAGAGAAATTAACATCGTAAACAATTATCAAGTGAAAGACAAATTAACATCGTAAACAATTATCAAGTGAAAGAGAAATTAACATCGTAAACAATTATCAAGTGAAAGAGAAATTAACATCGTAAACAATTATCAAGTGAAAGAGAAATTAACATCGTAAACAATTATCAAGTGAAAGAGAAATTAACATCGTAAACAATTATCAAGTGAAAGAGAAATTAACATCGTAAACAATTATCAAGTGAAAGAGAAATTAACATCGTAAACAATTATCAAGTGAAAGAGAAATTAACATCGTAAACAATTATCAAGTGAAAGAAAATTAACATCGTAAACAATTATCAAGTGAAAGAAAATTAACATCGTAAACAATTATCAAGTGAAAGAGAAAACATTAACATCGTAAACAATTATCAAGTGAAAGAGAAATTAACATCGTAAACAATTATCAAGTGAAAGAAAAATTAACATCGTAAACAATTATCAAGTGAAAGAGAAATTAACATCGTAAACAATTATCAAGTGAAAGAGAAATTAACATCGTAAACAATTATCAAAGTGAAAGAGAAAACATTAACATCGTAAACAATTATCAAGTGAAAGAGAAATTAACATCGTAAACAATTATCAAGTGAAAGAGAAAATTAACATCGTAAACAATTTATCAAGTGAAAGAGAAATTAACATCGTAAACAATTATCAAGTGAAAGAGAAATTAACATCGTAAACAATTATCAAGTGAAAGAAAATTAACATCGTAAACAATTATCAAGTGAAAGAGAAATTAACATCGTAAACAATTATCAAGTGAAAGAGAAATTAACATCGTAAACAATTATCAAGTGAAAGAGAAATTAACATCGTAAACAATTATCAAGTGAAAGAGAAATTAACATCGTAAACAATTATCAAGTGAAAGAGAAATTAACATCGTAAACAATTATCAAGTGAAAGAAATTAACATCGTAAATTAACATCGTAAACAATTATCAAGTGAAAGAGAAATTAACATCGTAAACAATTATCAAGTGAAAGAGAAATTAACATCGTAAACAATTATCAAGTGAAAGAGAAATTAACATCGTAAACAATTATCAAGTGAAAGAAATTAACATCGTAAACAATTATCAAGTGAAAGAGAAATTAACATCGTAAACAATTATCAAGTGAAAGAGAAATTAACATCGTAAACAATTATCAAGTGAAAGAGAAATTAACATCGTAAACAATTATCAAGTGAAAGAAAAATTAACATCGTAAGCAATTATCAATTAACATCAAACAATTATCAAGTGAAAGAGAAATTAACATCGTAAACAATTATCAAGTGAAAGAGAAATTAACATCGTAAACAATTATCAAGTGAAAGAGAAATTAACATCGTAAACAATTATCAAGTGAAAGAGAAATTAACATCGTAAACAATTATCAAGTGAAAGAGAAATTAACATCGTAAACAATTATCAAGTGAAAGAGAAATTAACATCGTAAACAATTATCAAGTGAAAGAGAAATTAACATCGTAAACAATTATCAAGTGAAAGACAAATTAACATCGTAAACAATTATCAAGTGAAAGAGAAATTAACATCATCGTAACAATTATCAAGTGAAAGAAAAAATTAACATCGTAAACAATCATCAAGTGAAAGAGAAATTAACGTCGTAAACAATTATAAAGTGAAAGAGAAATTAACATCGTAAAAATTATCAAGTGAAAGAAAAATTAACATCGTAAACAATTATCAAGTGAAAGAGAAATTAACATCGTAAACAATTATCAAGTGAAAGAGAAATTAACATCGTAAACAATTATCAAGTGAAAGAGAAATTAACATCGTAAACAATTATCAAGTGAAAGAGAAATTAACATCGTAAACAATTATCAAGTGAAAGAGAAATTAACATCGTAAACAATTATCAAGTGAAAGAGAAATTAACATCGTAAACAATTATCAAGTGAAAGAGAAATTAACATCGTAAACAATTATCAAGTGAAAGAGAAATTAACATCGTAAACAATTATCAAGTGAAAGAGAAATTAACATCGTAAACAATTATCAAGTGAAAGAGAAATTAACATCGTAAACAATTATCAAGTGAAAGAGAAATTAACATCGTAAACAATTATCAAGTGAAAGAGAAATTAACATCGTAAACAATTATCAAGTGAAAGAAATTAACATCGTAAACAATTATCAAGTGAAAGAGAAATTAACATCGTAAACAATTATCAAGTGAAAGAGAAATTAACATCGTAAACAATTATCAAGTGAAAGAGAAATTAACATCGTAAACAATTATCAAGTGAAAGAGAAATTAACATCGTAAACAATTATCAAGTGAAAGAGAAATTAACATCGTAAACAATTATCAAGTGAAAGAGAAATTAACATCGTAAACAATTATCAAGTGAAAGAGAAATTAACATCGTAAACAATTATCAAGTGAAAGAGAAATTAACATCGTAAACAATTATCAAGTGAAAGAGAAATTAACATCGTAAACAATTATCAAGTGAAAGAGAAATTAACATCGTAAACAATTATCAAGTGAAAGAGAAATTAACATCGTAAACAATTATCAAGTGAAAGAGAAATTAACATCGTAAACAATTATCAAGTGAAAGACAAATTAACATCGTAAACAATTATCAAGTGAAAGAGAAATTAACATCGTAAACAATTATCAAGTGAAAGACAAATTAACATCGTAAACAATTATCAAGTGAAAGAGAAATTAACATCGTAAACAATTATCAAGTGAAAGAGAAATTAACATCGTAAACAATTATCAAGTGAAAGAGAAATTAACATCGTAAACAATTATCAAGTGAAAGAAAATTAACATCGTAAACAATTATCAAGTGAAAGAGAAATTAACATCGTAAACAATTATCAAGTGAAAGAAAAATTAACATCGTAAACAATTATCAAGTGAAAGAGAAATTAACATCGTAAACAATTATCAAGTGAAAGAGAAATTAACATCGTAAACAATTATCAAGTGAAAGAGAAATTAACATCGTAAACAATTATCAAGTGAAAGAGAAATTAACATCGTAAACAATTATCAAGTGAAAGAGAAATTAACATCGTAAACAATTATCAAAAGAGAAATGAAATCGAAAAATTAACATCGTAAACAATTATCAAGTGAAAGACAAAATTAACATCGTAAACAATTATCAAGTGAAAGAGAAATTAACATCGTAAACAATTATCAAGTGAAAGAAAGAAAATTAACATCGTAAACAATTATCAAGTGAAAGAGAAATTAACATCGTAAACAATTATCAAGTGAAAGAAAAATTAACATCGTAAACAATTATCAAGTGAAAGAGAAATTAACATCGTAAACAATTATCAAGTGAAAGAGAAATTAACATCGTAAACAATTATCAAGTGAAAGAGAAATTAACATCGTAAACAATTATCAAGTGAAAGAGAAATTAACATCGTAAACAATTATCAAGTGAAAGAGAAATTAACATCGTAAACAATTATCAAGTGAAAGAGAAATTAACATCGTAAACAATTATCAAGTGAAAGAGAAATTAACATCGTAAACAATTATCAAGTGAAAGAAAAATTAACATCGTAAACAATTATCAAGTGAAAGAGAAATTAACATCGTAAACAATTATCAAGTGAAAGAGAAATTAACATCGTAAACAATTATCAAGTGAAAGAGAAATTAACATCGTAAACAATTATCAAGTGAAAGAAAATTAACATCGTAAACAATTATCAAGTGAAAGAGAAATTAACATCGTAAACAATTATCAAGTGAAAGAGAAATTAACATCGTAAACAATTATCAAGTGAAAGAGAAATTAACATCGTAAACAATTATCAAGTGAAAGAGAAATTAACATCGTAAACAATTATCAAGTGAAAGAGAAATTAACATCGTAAACAATTATCAAGTGAAAGAGAAATTAACATCGTAAACAATTATCAAGTGAAAGAGAAATTAACATCGTAAACAATTATCAAGTGAAAGAGAAATTAACATCGTAAACAATTATCAAGTGAAAGAGAAATTAACATCGTAAACAATTATCAAGTGAAAGAGAAATTAACATCGTAAACAATTATCAAGTGAAAGAGAAATTAACATCGTAAACAATTATCAAGTGAAAGATCAAGTGAAATTAACATCGTAAACAATTATCAAGTGAAAGAAAAATTAACATCGTAAACAATTATCAAGTGAAAGAGAAATTAACATCGTAAACAATTATCAAGTGAAAGAGAAATTAACATCGTAAACAATTATCAAGTGAAAGAAAGAAATTAACATCGTAAACAATTATCAAGTGAAAGAGAAATTAACATCGTAAACAATTATCAAGTGAAAGAGAAATTAACATCGTAAACAATTATCAAGTGAAAGAGAAATTAACATCGTAAACAATTATCAAGTGAAAGAGAAATTAACATCGTAAACAATTATCAAGTGAAAGAAATTAAATTAACATCGTAAACAATTATCAAGTGAAAGAGAAATTAACATCGTAAACAATTATCAAGTGAAAGAAAAATTAACATCGTAAACAATTATCAAGTGAAAGAGTAAACAATTATCAACATCGTAAACAATTATCAAGTGAAAGAGAAATTAACATCGTAAACAATTATCAAGTGAAAGAGAAATTAACATCGTAAACAATTATCAAGTGAAAGAGAAATTAACATCGTAAACAATTATCAAGTGAAAGAGAAATTAACATCGTAAACAATTATCAAGTGAAAGAGAAATTAACATCGTAAACAATTATCAAGTGAAAGAGAAATTAACATCGTAAACAATTATCAAGTGAAAGAGAAATTAACATCGTAAACAATTATCAAGTGAAAGAGAAATTAACATCGTAAACAATTATCAAGTGAAAGAGAAATTAACATCGTAAACAATTATCAAGTGAAAGAGAAATTAACATCGTAAACAATTATCAAGTGAAAGAAAATTAACATCGTAAACAATTATCAAGTGAAAGAGAAATTAACATCGTAAACAATTATCAAGTGAAAGAGAAATTAACATCGTAAACAATTATCAAGTGAAAGACAAATTAACATCGTAAACAATTATCAAGTGAAAGAGAAATTAACATCGTAAACAATTATCAAGTGAAAGAAAATTAACATCGTAAACAATTATCAAGTGAAAGAAAAATTAACATCGTAAACAATTATCAAGTGAAAGAAAATTAACATCGTAAACAATTATCAAGTGAAAGAGAAATTAACATCGTAAACAATTATCAAGTGAAAGAAAAATTAACATCGTAAACAATTATCAAGTGAAAGAGAAATTAACATCGTAAACAATTATCAAGTGAAAGAAAAATTAACATCGTAAGCAATTATCAAGTGAAAGACAAATTAACATCGTAAACAATTATCAAGTGAAAGAGAAATTAACATCGTAAACAATTATCAAGTGAAAGAGAAATTAACATCGTAAACAATTATCAAGTGAAAGAGAAATTAACATCGTAAACAATTATCAAGTGAAAGAGAAATTAACATCGTAAACAATTATCAAGTGAAAGAAAAATTAACATCGTAAACAATTATCAAGTGAAAGAGAAATTAACATCGTAAACAATTATCAAGTGAAAGAGAAATTAACATCGTAAACAATTATCAAGTGAAAGAGAAATTAACATCGTAAACAATTATCAAGTGAAAGAAAATTAACATCGTAAACAATTATCAAGTGAAAGAGAAATTAACATCGTAAACAATTATCAAGTGAAAGAGAAATTAACATCGTAAACAATTATCAAGTGAAAGAGAAATTAACATCGTAAACAATTATCAAGTGAAAGAAAAATTAACATCGTAAGCAATTATCAAGTGAAAGACAAATTAACATCGTAAACAATTATCAAGTGAAAGAGAAATTAACATCGTAAACAATTATCAAGTGAAAGAATTAAATCGTAAAACATCGTAAACAATTATCAAGTGAAAGAGAAATTAACATCGTAAACAATTATCAAGTGAAAGAGAAATTAACATCGTAAACAATTATCAAGTGAAAGAAAAATTAACATCGTAAACAATTATCAAGTGAAAGAAAATTAACATCGTAAACAATTATCAAGTGAAAGAAAATTACATCGTAAACAATTATCAAGTGAAAGAGAAATTAACATCGTAAACAATTATCAAGTGAAAGAGAAATTAACATCGTAAACAATTATCAAGTGAAAGAGAAATTAACATCGTAAACAATTATCAAGTGAAAGAGAAATTAACATCGTAAACAATTATCAAGTGAAAGAGAAATTAACATCGTAAACAATTATCAAGTGAAAGACAAATTAACATCGTAAACAATTATCAAGTGAAAGAGAAATTAACATCGTAAACAATTATCAAGTGAAAGAGAAATTAACATCGTAAACAATTATCAAGTGAAAGAGAAATTAACATCGTAAACAATTATCAAGTGAAAGACAAATTAACATCGTAAACAATTATCAAGTGAAAGAGAAATTAACATCGTAAACAATTATCAAGTGAAAGAGAAATTAACATCGTAAACAATTATCAAGTGAAAGAGAAATTAACATCGTAAACAATTATCAAGTGAAAGAGAAATTAACATCGTAAACAATTATCAAGTGAAAGAGAAATTAACATCGTAAACAATTATCAAGTGAAAGAGAAATTAACATCGTAAACAATTATCAAGTGAAAGAGAAATTAACATCGTAAACAATTATCAAGTGAAAGAGAAATTAACATCGTAAACAATTATCAAGTGAAAGAGAAATTAACATCGTAAACAATTATCAAGTGAAAGAGAAATTAACATCGTAAACAATTATCAAGTGAAAGACAAATTAACATCGTAAACAATTATCAAGTGAAAGAGAAATTAACATCGTAAACAATTATCAAGTGAAAGAGAAATTAACATCGTAAACAATTATCAAGTGAAAGAGAAATTAACATCGTAAACAATTATCAAGTGAAAGAGAAATTAACATCGTAAACAATTATCAAGTGAAAGAAAAATTAACATCGTAAACAATTATCAAGTGAAAGAAAATTAACATCGTAAACAATTATCAAGTGAAAGAGAAATTAACATCGTAAACAATTATCAAGTGAAAGAGAAATTAACATCGTAAACAATTATCAAGTGAAAATTATCAAGAAAGAAATTAACATCGTAAACAATTATCAAGTGAAAGAGAAATTAACATCGTAAACAATTATCAAGTGAAAGAGAAATTAACATCGTAAACAATTATCAAGTGAAAGAGAAATTAACATCGTAAACAATTATCAAGTGAAAGAGAAATTAACATCGTAAACAATTATCAAGTGAAAGAGAAATTAACATCGTAAACAATTATCAAGTGAAAGAGAAATTAACATCGTAAACAATTATCAAGTGAAAGAATCAAAAACATTAACATCGTAAACAATTATCAAGTGAAAGAGAAAATTAACATCGTAAACAATTATCAAGTGAAAGAGAAATTAACATCGTAAAATTATCAAGTGAAAGAGAAATTAACATCGTAAGTGAAAGAGAAATTAACATCGTAAACAATTATCAAGTGAAAGAGAAATTAACATCGTAAACAATTATCAAGTGAAAGAGAAATTAACATCGTAAACAATTATCAAGTGAAAGAGAAATTAACATCGTAAACAATTATCAAGTGAAAGAGAAATTAACATCGTAAACAATTATCAAGTGAAAGAGAAATTAACATCGTAAACAATTATCAAGTGAAAGAGAAATTAACATCGTAAACAATTATCAAGTGAAAGAGAAATTAACATCGTAAACAATTATCAAGTGAAAGAAAATTAACATCGTAAACAATTATCAAGTGAAAGAGAAATTAACATCGTAAACAATTATCAAGTGAAAGAGAAATTAACATCGTAAACAATTATCAAGTGAAAGAGAAATTAACATCGTAAACAATTATCAAGTGAAAGAGAAATTAACATCGTAAACAATTATCAAGTGAAAGAGAAATTAACATCGTAAACAATTATCAAGTGAAAGAAAAAACATCGTAAACAATTATCAAGTGAAAGAGAAATTAACATCGTAAACAATTATCAAGTGAAAGAGAAATTAACATCGTAAACAATTATCAAGTGAAAGAAAAATTAACATCGTAAACAATTATCAAGTGAAAGAGAAATTAACATTAACATCAAGTAAACAATTATCAAGTGAAAAAGAACAATTAACATCGTAAACAATTATCAAGTGAAAGAGAAATTAACATCGTAAACAATTATCAAGTGAAAGAGAAATTAACATCGTAAACAATTATCAAGTGAAAGAGAAATTAACATCGTAAACAATTATCAAGTGAAAGAGAAATTAACATCGTAAACAATTATCAAGTGAAAGACAAATTAACATCGTAAACAATTATCAAGTGAAAGAGAAATTAACATCGTAAACAATTATCAAGTGAAAGAGAAATTAACATCGTAAACAATTATCAAGTGAAAGAGAAATTAACATCGTAAACAATTATCAAGTGAAAGAGAAATTAACATCGTAAACAATTATCAAGTGAAAGAGAAATTAACATCGTAAACAATTATCAAGTGAAAGAGAAATTAACATCGTAAACAATTATCAAGTGAAAGAAAAATTAACATCGTAAACAATTATCAAGTGAAAGAGAAATTAACATCGTAAACAATTATCAAGTGAAAGAGAAATTAACATCGTAAACAATTATCAAGTGAAAGATAAAATTAACATCGTAAACAATTATCAAGTGAAAAAGAGAAATTAACATCGTAAACAATTATCAAGTGAAAGAGAAATTAACATCGTAAACAATTATCAAGTGAGAAATTAACATCGTAAACAATTATCAAGTGAAAGAAGAAATTAACATCGTAAACAATTATCAAGTGAAAGAAAATTAACATCGTAAACAATTATCAAGTGAAAGAGAAATTAACATCGTAAACAATTATCAAGTGAAAGAGAAATTAACATCGTAAACAATTATCAAGTGAAAGAGAAATTAACATCGTAAACAATTATCAAGTGAAAGAGAAATTAACATCGTAAACAATTATCAAGTGAAAGAAAAATTAACATCGTAAACAATTATCAAGTGAAAGAAAAATTAACATCGTAAACAATTATCAAGTGAAAGAGAAATTAACATCGTAAACAATTATCAAGTGAAAGAGAAATTAACATCGTAAACAATTATCAAGTGAAAGAGAAATTAACATCGTAAACAATTATCAAGTGAAAGAAAAATTAACATCGTAAGCAATTATCAAGTGAAAGACAAATTAACATCGTAAACAATTATCAAGTGAAAGAGAAATTAACATCGTAAACAATTATCAAGTGAAAGAGAAATTAACATCGTAAACAATTATCAAGTGAAAAAGAAAATTAACATCGTAAACAATTATCAAGTGAAAGAGAAATTAACATCGTAAACAATTATCAAGTGAAAGAGAAATTAACATCGTAAACAATTATCAAGTGAAAGACAAATTAACATCGTAAACAATTATCAAGTGAAAGAAAATTAACATCGTAAACAATTATCAAGTGAAAGAGAAATTAACATCGTAAACAATTATCAAGTGAAAAATTAACATCGAAAAATTAACATCGTAAACAATTATCAAGTGAAAGAGAAATTAACATCGTAAACAATTATCAAGTGAAAGAGAAATTAACATCGTAAACAATTATCAAGTGAAAGAGAAATTAACATCGTAAACAATTATCAAGTGAAAGAGAAATTAACATCGTAAACAATTATCAAGTGAAAGAGAAATTAACATCGTAAACAATTATCAAGTGAAAGAGAAATTAACATCGTAAACAATTATCAAGTGAAAGAGAAATTAACATCGTAAAAATTATCAAGTGATCATAAACAATTATCAAGTGAAAGAGAAATTAACATCGTAAACAATTATCAAGTGAAAGAGAAATTAACATCGTAAACAATTATCAAGTGAAAGAGAAATTAACATCGTAAACAATTATCAAGTGAAAGACAAATTAACATCGTAAACAATTATCAAGTGAAATAAAATTAACATCGTAAACAATTATCAAGTGAAAGACAAATTAACATCGTAAACAATTATCAAGTGAAAGAGAAATTAACATCGTAAACAATTATCAAGTGAAAGAGAAATTAACATCGTAAACAATTATCAAGTGAAAGAGAAATTAACATCGTAAACAATTATCAAGTGAAAGAGAAATTAACATCGTAAACAATTATCAAGTGAAAGAGAAATTAACATCGTAAACAATTATCAAGTGAAAGAGAAATTAACATCGTAAACAATTATCAAGTGAAAGAGAAATTAACATCGTAAACAATTATCAAGTGAAAGAGAAATTAACATCGTAAACAATTATCAAGTGAAAGAGAAATTAACATCGTAAACAATTATCAAGTGAAAGAGAAATTAACATCGTAAACAATTATCAAGTGAAAGAGAAATTAACATCGTAAACAATTATCAAGTGAAAGAGAAATTAACATCGTAAACAATTATCAAGTGAAAGAGAAATTAACATCGTAAACAATTATCAAGTGAAAGAGAAATTAACATCGTAAACAATTATCAAGTGAAAGAGAAATTAACATCGTAAACAATTATCAAGTGAAAGAGAAATTAACATCGTAAACAATTATCAAGTGAAAGAAAATTAACATCGTAAACAATTATCAAGTGAAAGAGAAATTAACATCGTAAACAATTATCAAGTGAAAGAGAAATTAACATCGTAAACAATTATCAAGTGAAAGAGAAATTAACATCGTAAACAATTATCAAGTGAAAGAGAAATTAACATCGTAAACAATTATCAAGTGAAAGAGAAATTAACATCGTAAACAATTATCAAGTGAAAGAAAGAAAAATTAACATCGTAAACAATTATCAAGTGAAAGAGAAATTAACATCGTAAACAATTATCAAGTGAAAGAGAAATTAACATCGTAAACAATTATCAAGTGAAAGAGAAATTAACATCGTAAACAATTATCAAGTGAAAGAGAAATTAACATCGTAAACAATTATCAAGTGAAAGAGAAATTAACATCGTAAACAATTATCAAGTGAAAGAGAAATTAACATCGTAAACAATTATCAAGTGAAAGAGAAATTAACATCGTAAACAATTATCAAGTGAAAGAGAAATTAACATCGTAAACAATTATCAAGTGAAAGAGAAATTAACATCGTAAACAATTATCAAGTGAAACAATTATCAAGAGAAAAAAAACATCGTAAACAATTATCAAGTGAAAGAGAAATTAACATCGTAAACAATTATCAAGTGAAAGAGAAATTAACATCGTAAACAATTATCAAGTGAAAGAAAAATTAACATCGTAAGCAATTATCAAGTGAAAGAGAAATTAACATCGTAAACAATTATCAAGTGAAAGAGAAATTAACATCGTAAACAATTATCAAGTGAAAGAAAGAAAATTAACATCGTAAACAATTATCAAGTGAAAGAGAAATTAACATCGTAAACAATTATCAAGTGAAAGAGAAATTAACATCGTAAACAATTATCAAGTGAAAGAGAAATTAACATCGTAAACAATTATCAAGTGAAAGAGAAATTAACATCGTAAACAATTATCAAGTGAAAGAAAAATTAACATCGTAAACAATTATCAAGTTAACATCGTAAACAATTATCAAGTGAAAGAAAAATAACATCGTAAACAATTATCAAGTGAAAGAAAAATTAACATCGTAAACAATTATCAAGTGAAAGAGAAATTAACATCGTAAACAATTATCAAGTGAAAGAAAAATTAACATCGTAAACAATTATCAAGTGAAAGAGAAATTAACATCGTAAACAATTATCAAGTGAAAGAAAATTAACATCGTAAACAATTATCAAGTGAAAGAGAAATTAACATCGTAAACAATTATCAAGTGAAAGAGAAATTAACATCGTAAACAATTATCAAGTGAAAGAGAAATTAACATCGTAAACAATTATCAAGTGAAAGAGAAATTAACATCGTAAACAATTATCAAGTGAAAGAGAAATTAACATCGTAAACAATTATCAAGTGAAAGAGAAATTAACATCGTAAACAATTATCAAGTGAAAACATCGTAAAATTAACATCGTAAACAATTATCAAGTGAAAGAGAAATTAACATCGTAAACAATTATCAAGTGAAAGAGAAATTAACATCGTAAACAATTATCAAGTGAAAGAAAATTAACATCGTAAACAATTATCAAGTGAAAGAGAAATTAACATCGTAAACAATTATCAAGTGAAAGAAATTAACATCGTAAACAATTATCAAGTATCAAGACAAATTAACATCGTAAACAATTATCAAGAAAGAAAAATTAAAATCGTAACATCGTAAACAATTATCAAGTGAAATCAAGAGAAAGAAATTAACATCGTAAACAATTATCAAGTGAAAGAGAAATTAACATCGTAAACAATTATCAAGTGAAAGAAAAAATTAACATCGTAAACAATTATCAAGTGAAAGAAAAATTAACATCGTAAGCTTTTATCAAGTGAAAGACAAATTAACATCGTAAACAATTATCAAGTGAAAGAGAAATTAACATCGTAAACAATTATCAAGTGAAAGAGAAATTAACATCGTAAACAATTATCAAGTGAAAGAGAAATTAACATCGTAAACAATTATCAAGTGAAAGAGAAATTAACATCGTAAACAATTATCAAGTGAAAGAAAATTAACATCGTAAACAATTATCAAGTGAAAGAGAAATTAACATCGTAAACAATTATCAAGTGAAAGAGAAATTAACATCGTAAACAATTATCAAGTGAAAGAAAAATTAAAAACAATTAACATCGTAAACAATTATCAAGTGAAAGAGAAATTAACATCGTAAACAATTATCAAGTGAAAGACAAATTAACATCGTAAACAATTATCAAGTGAAAGAGAAATTAACATCGTAAACAATTATCAAGTGAAAGACAAAAAACATCGTAAACAATTATCAAGTGAAAGACAAATTAACATCGTAAACAATTATCAAGTGAAAGAAAAATTAACATCGTAAACAATTATCAAGTGAAAGAGAAATTAACATCGTAAACAATTATCAAGTGAAAGAGAAATTAACATCGTAAACAATTATCAAGTGAAAGAGAAATTAACATCGTAAACAATTATCAAGTGAAAGAGAAATTAACATCGTAAACAATTATCAAGTTAACATCGAAAATTATCAAGAAAAATTAACATCGTAAACAATTATCAAGTGAAAGAGAAATTAACATCGTAAACAATTATCAAGTGAAAGAGAAATTAACATCGTAAACAATTATCAAGTGAAAGAGAAATTAACATCGTAAACAATTATCAAGTGAAAGAGAAATTAACATCGTAAACAATTATCAAGTGAAAGAGAAATTAACATCGTAAACAATTATCAAGTGAAAGAGAAATTAACATCGTAAACAATTATCAAGTGAAAGACAAATTAACATCGTAAACAATTATCAAGTGAAAGAGAAATTAACATCGTAAACAATTATCAAGTGAAAGAGAAATTAACATCGTAAACAATTATCAAGTGAAAGAGAAATTAACATCGTAAACAATTATCAAGTGAAAGAGAAATTAACATCGTAAACAATTATCAAGTGAAAGAGAAATTAACATCGTAAACAATTATCAAGTGAAAGAGAAATTAACATCGTAAACAATTATCAAGTGAAAGAAATTAAATTAACATCGTAAACAATTATCAAGTGAAAGAGAAATTAACATCGTAAACAATTATCAAGTGAAAGAGAAATTAACATCGTAAACAATTATCAAGTGAAAGAGAAATTAACATCGTAAACAATTATCAAGTGAAAGAGAAATTAACATCGTAAACAATTATCAAGTGAAAGAGAAATTAACATCGTAAACAATTATCAAGTGAAAGAAAATTAACATCGTAAACAATTATCAAGTAAAGATCATCGTAAACAATTATCAAGTGAAAGAAAAATTAACATCGTAAACAATTATCAAGTGAAAGAGAAATTAACATCGTAAACAATTATCAAGTGAAAGAGAAATTAACATCGTAAACAATTATCAAGTGAAAGAGAAATTAACATCGTAAACAATTATCAAGTGAAAGAGAAATTAACATCGTAAACAATTATCAAGTGAAAGAGAAATTAACATCGTAAACAATTATCAAGTGAAAGAGAAATTAACATCGTAAACAATTATCAAGTGAAAGAGAAATTAACATCGTAAACAATTATCAAGTGAAAGAGAAATTAACATCGTAAACAATTATCAAGTGAAAGAAAAATTAACATCGTAAACAATTATCAAGTGAAAGAGAAATTAACATCGTAAACAATTATCAAGTGAAAGAGAAATTAACATCGTAAACAATTATCAAGTGAAAGAAATTAAATTAACATCGTAAACAATTATCAAGTGAAAGAAAAATTAACATCGTAAACAATTATCAAGTGAAAGAGAAATTAACATCGTAAACAATTATCAAGTGAAAGAGAAATTAACATCGTAAACAATTATCAAGTGAAAGAGAAATTAACATCGTAAACAATTATCAAGTGAAAGAAAAATTAACATCGTAAACAATTATCAAGTGAAAGAGAAATTAACATCGTAAACAATTATCAAGTGAAAGAAAAATTAACATCGTAAACAATTATCAAGTGAAAGAGAAATTAACATCGTAAACAATTATCAAGTGAAAGAGAAATTAACATCGTAAACAATTATCAAGTGAAAGAGAAATTAACATCGTAAACAATTATCAAGTGAAAGAGAAATTAACATCGTAAACAATTATCAAGTGAAAGAGAAATTAACATCGTAAACAATTATCAAGTGAAAGAGAAATTAACATCGTAAACAATTATCAAGTGAAAGAAAAATTAACATCGTAAACAATTATCAAGTGAAAGAGAAATTAACATCGTAAACAATTATCAAGTGAAAGAGAAATTAACATCGTAAACAATTATCAAGTGAAAGAACATCGAAATTAACATCGTAAACAATTATCAAGTGAAAGAGAAATTAACATCGTAAACAATTATCAAGTGAAAGAGAAATTAACATCGTAAACAATTATCAAGTGAAAGAGAAATTAACATCGTAAACAATTATCAAGTGAAAGAGAAATTAACATCGTAAACAATTATCAAGTGAAAGAGAAATTAACATCGTAAACAATTATCAAGTGAAAGAGAAATTAACATCGTAAACAATTATCAAGTGAAAGAGAAATTAACATCGTAAACAATTATCAAGTGAAAGAGAAATTAACATCGTAAACAATTATCAAGTGAAAGAGAAATTAACATCGTAAACAATTATCAAGTGAAAGAGAAATTAACATCGTAAACAATTATCAAGTGAAAGAGAAATTAACATCGTAAACAATTATCAAGTGAAAGAGAAATTAACATCGTAAACAATTATCAAGTGAAAGAACAAATTAACATCGTAAACAATTATCAAGTGAAAGAGAAATTAACATCGTAAACAATTATCAAGTGAAAGAGAAATTAACATCGTAAACAATTATCAAGTGAAAGAAAATTAACATCGTAAACAATTATCAAGTGAAAGAGAAATTAACATCGTAAACAATTATCAAGTGAAAGAAAAATTAACATCGTAAACAATTATCAAGTGAAAGAAATTAAATTAACATCGTAAACAATTATCAAGTGAAAGAAAGAAAATTAACATCGTAAACAATTATCAAGTGAAAGAGAAATTAACATCGTAAACAATTATCAAGTGAAAGAGAAATTAACATCGTAAACAATTATCAAGTGAAAGAGAAATTAACATCGTAAACAATTATCAAGTGAAAGAGAAATTAACATCGTAAACAATTATCAAGTGAAAGAGAAATTAACATCGTAAACAATTATCAAGTGAAAGAGAAATTAACATCGTAAACAATTATCAAGTGAAAGATAAAATTAACATCGTAAACAATCATCAAGTGAAAGAGAAATTAACGTCGTAAACAATTATAAAATGAAAGAGAAATTAACATCGTAAACAATTATCAAGTGAAAGAGAAATTAACATCGTAAACAATTATCAAGTGAAAGAAATTAACATTAACATCGTAAACAATTATCATCGTGAAAGAAAATTAACATCGTAAACAATTATCAAGTGAAAGAAAACATTAACATCGTAAACAATTATCAAGTGAAAGAGAAATTAACATCGTAAACAATTATCAAGTGAAAGAGAAATTAACATCGTAAACAATTATCAAGTGAAAGAGAAATTAACATCGTAAACAATTATCAAGTGAAAGAGAAATTAACATCGTAAACAATTATCAAGTGAAAGAAAAATTAACATCGTAAGCTTTTATCAAGTGAAAGACAAAAAAACATCGTAAACAATTATCAAGTGAAAGACAAATTAACATCGTAAACAATTATCAAGTGAAAGAAAAATTAACATCGTAAGCAATTATCAAGTGAAAGACAAATTAACATCGTAAACAATTATCAAGTGAAAGAGAAATTAACATCGTAAACAATTATCAAGTGAAAGAGAAATTAACATCGTAAACAATTATCAAGTGAAAGAGAAATTAACATCGTAAACAATTATCAAGTGAAAGAGAAATTAACATCGTAAACAATTATCAAGTGAAAGAAAAAATTAACATCGTAAACAATTATCAAGTGAAAGAGAAATTAACATCGTAAACAATTATCAAGTGAAAGAGAAATTAACATCGTAAACAATTATCAAGTGAAAATTAACATCGTAAACAATTAACATCGTAAACAATTATCAAGTGAAAGAGAAATTAACATCGTAAACAATTATCAAGTGAAAGAGAAATTAACATCGTAAACAATTATCAAGTGAAAGAGAAATTAACATCGTAAACAATTATCAAGTGAAAGAGAAATTAACATCGTAAACAATTATCAAGTGAAAGAGAAATTAACATCGTAAACAATTATCAAGTGAAAGAAAATTAACATCGTAAACAATTATCAAGTGAAAGAGAAATTAACATCGTAAACAATTATCAAGTGAAAGACAAATTAACATCGTAAACAATTATCAAGTGAAAGAGAAATTAACATCGTAAACAATTATCAAGTGAAAGAGAAATTAACATCGTAAACAATTATCAAGTGAAAGAGAAATTAACATCGTAAACAATTATCAAGTGAAAGAGAAATTAACATCGTAAACAATTATCAAGTGAAAGAGAAATTAACATCGTAAACAATTATCAAGTGAAAGAGAAATTAACATCGTAAACAATTATCAAGTGAAAGAGAAATTAACATCGTAAACAATTATCAAGTGAAAGAGAAATTAACATCGTAAACAATTATCAAGTGAAAGAAAAATTAACATCGTAAGCAATTATCAAGTGAAAGACAAATTAACATCGTAAACAATTATCAAGTGAAAGAGAAATTAACATCGTAAACAATTATCAAGTGAAAGAGAAATTAACATCGTAAACAATTATCAAGTGAAAGAGAAATTAACATCGTAAACAATTATCAAGTGAAAGAGAAATTAACATCGTAAACAATTATCAAGTGAAAGAGAAATTAACATCGTAAACAATTATCAAGTGAAAGAGAAATTAACATCGTAAACAATTATCAAGTGAAAGAGAAATTAACATCGTAAACAATTATCAAGTGAAAGAGAAATTAACATCGTAAACAATTATCAAGTGAAAGAGAAATTAACATCGTAAACAATTATCAAGTGAAAGAGAAATTAACATCGTAAACAATTATCAAGTGAAAGAGAAATTAACATCGTAAACAATTATCAAGTGAAAGAGAAATTAACATCGTAAACAATTATCAAGTGAAAGAGAAATTAACATCGTAAACAATTATCAAGTGAAAGAGAAATTAACATCGTAAACAATTATCAAGTGAAAGAGAAATTAACATCGTAAACAATTATCAAGTGAAAGAGAAATTAACATCGTAAACAATTATCAAGTGAAAGAGAAATTAACATCGTAAACAATTATCAAGTGAAAGAAAATTAACATCGTAAACAATTATCAAGTGAAAGAGAAATTAACATCGTAAACAATTATCAAGTGAAAGAGAAATTA
>NC_134825.1:141161966-141205838 GCF_004210375.1 Tachypleus tridentatus
TGTTTGTGGATGCTATAGCTGGTGTTGGTACACTTTTCAGATTTGCCATACCATCAAATAGGACTGTTACAGTATCCATGATTTGGATCTTTAAGTGGCATATTGTTCACATACGTGATGAATAGAATAGGGCTAACTACCCCTCCTTGAGGAACGCCAGCTTCTGGAGTAAAACACTTTGAGTAGGTCCCTTCAACATTAACTCTACATATTCTGTTTTACAGAAAGTTAGATAACCAGCGAATAGTTCCCAGGTAGTCCTATTTCTTGCATTCGGAACCGAAGACCGAACATACACTGTCGAATGCTTTCTCGATGTTGACCCACCACGAGTATCGAAATCCGATTTCTAGCGGTATAAGTCCGCCAACATACCACTTTGCCACTGGTGATCGTGTGTATGGGATCCATAAGGGCGAATCAGCCAAAATAGTAACTACAGTTAAAGGGGAGTGGAACTGAATGGGGCTCAATTACTTTTTATACAGGGACCACTGTATGAAATATTTTGTTTTGTTTTGCTTTAACGTTTTGTGGAATATATTATCATCTTGTCAGTTACCTTAAACAAACGGGGCATTACAATCACGTAAGTTGGAATATTAGCTAGTGCTGGGTACGTTAGACCAGATTCTAATTTAGGTTACTCGTCTGTGTTTTGTTAGTTGACAGCTTCGTCGACGTGAAAGAAATCCAAGGACGAGAGGTGGATTCGTGGCGGTCGACTCACCTAAACAAGAGCATCAGGGACTGGGAGGAAGGACCGTTGAAGTTGTTGTGACGGTTTATATCTGAATCTGGATCAAACTGGATGTTCCCGAACATCTGGAAGAGTTACGGACAACGATGGAGGAAGAGAAATGATTTAAAAGTCAGAAAAAATGGACTAAGAATCATGGAATAAAGACAAAAATACTTAGACGCATGCGCTACTAGGACGAACTTAAGGCTATACCTTGTTCCCATGATTTTTGGACTTTTCCTCCTAAGCAAACCATATTAGAACGACCAAGTTGCTTTTCAAAATCATTAACACAGTCACGATATTTAAGAAATGTAGATGGTTATTGAACCTAAATAATACACAATAAATAGTTGATTACACATACAATTTCAGAATTATCTACTACTATGTTTGAAACCAAACGTTTGAATCTTCCTTACCAACCATTTTCTCCCTTTCAGTTGTCGGGGCGTTATAAAGTGAGGGTCAATCCTGCTATTCGTTGGTAAAAGATTAGTCAATCAATTGGCGGTTGATGGGTGTTGACGAACCTTCTAGAATATCGCTACTAAATCAGGGACAAACCAAACCAACTCAAGAACAAAGAAACACATTTTTATTTTAAAAGCTACCTTAACCTTTCTGAAAGCTTTTTTGGGCCTAATTATTCTATTGGTGACGGATCATCAAAGCTACACCGTGGTCATGTAAGCAAGCTGTCCCTAATATAACGGGAAGGACAGCTAGTTAACACATCTAGCGCCAAGTCTTGGGATACTTTTTATTGATGAATACTTGGATTGCTCTTCACAGTCTAACACGACACGGCTGAAAGAACGAACATGACCAGCGATGGGTTTTGATCTCGTAACCCACATATTGCGAGTTGAGACCCTAATTAACACGCAATGCCAGGCTTTTCTGGTTAAGAATATAAAATATTGATAAAGTGTTAATAAATCTAATAACCTATCATACGTAATGCTAAAACAATCAATCAAAGATATAATATTATATCGTCTATTTAATAACAGTGTCGCAGTTTCTACCAAATCCCTCTTAGCGATGTGAACAATATTAAATACATAAATCTGTTGATAGTATAACATTTCACAAACAAATGAACGCTTTAAAGATGTGAAAAAATTAGTTGAGTGAAAACATAAGCAAATCGTTTTAAGTTCTAAAGAACTAAAATGACAAAAGTCGCCATATGAAATAAAAAAATACATATGAATATATGGATAACTTACATTACAAAAACAAACATACAAAATAAAAAACCAACAATAATAACTAAGATAATTCGTGGCTAATTTAAATTATATCTGTACAACATATCGTTCCTTTACTAAATAAAAATAAACTCAAGCTTCGAGTAGCTTAAACTATACTTTATAACACCTATCCGGTTGAGTTTTGGTTTGTTTTGTTTTGAGTTTGACGCAAAGCTGCTCAAGGGCTATCTGCGCTAGCCGTCCCTAATTTAGCAGTGTAAGATTAGAGGCAAAGGCAGCTAGTCACCATCATCCACCGCCAACTCTTGGGCTACTCTTTTATCAACGAATAGTGGGATTGACCGTCACATTATAAGGCTCCTACGGCTGAAATGGCGGTCATGTTTGGTGCGACAGGGATTCGAACTCGCGACCCTCGGATTACGAGTCGAGTTCCTTAACCAACTGGCCATGCCGGGCCTCCCCGGCTGAGAGAACGCCCATTTGTGGCGACATGTTGTGATCCCGTGGCCAGCAAATTGCGATATTAGATACATTTTTGTACCTAAGTATGGCTAAAGATAATTATTAGATAACCTTTAGTTCATTTGTATTGACGTCACTTTCTTATCTATCCAAGATTACAAGAACTTATTACTGTTTATGTACTAAACGAGTTTCGTATCCGAGTTGGTATGAAAATAATTAAATAATCGTATAGAGAGCACCACTTGTGATTGATTGTTTGTTTTGGAATTTCGCACAAAGCTACTCGAGGGCTATCTGTGCCAGCCGTCCCTAATTTAGTAGTGTAAGACTAGAGGGAAGGCAGCTACTCATCACCACCCACCGCCAACTCTTGGGCTACTCTTTTACCAACGAATAGTGGGATTGACCGTCACATTATACGCCCCCACGGCTGGGAGGGCGAGCATGTTTAGCGCGACGCGGGCGCGAACCCGCGACCCTCGGATTACGAGTCGTACGCCTTACGCGCTTGGCCATGCCAGGCCCACTTGTGATTGGACAAGTACACATAAGACTGGTAATTTTAAACCAACCCTTCTCTTTCTGGTGTTCAACAATTAAATACATATTTTAATAATTAAACAACCCTTTGAATGAAGTCTACTCTTAATAATTTTCTAAGATATCGTATTTATTTACACCTCATTAATTCCACTTCACTATAATATTCATTTTAGCTGCAGACGATGAACAGTTCAGCTAAAAAAAAACAACCAACAAAATTATTACAATTATTTTTTATTTCCAATGTACGAGAAACGAAATTCGTAATATTTGTTATGTTCTGAAAGTAGGTTTGGGATTTATAGAGGGTGCTCTGAATGAGCAAACATACGTTTGCAATTTACTTTTATGAAACATGTTTTATAATATAAAATAACAAATTTAAATAGTAATTTCGTTATTTCTTCAAATAAATCAAGCAGAACCGTTTTATTTATTCAGTCTTATATCAAGTGAAGGACAACATAAAACAATCAACACTATACTCTTGAATATTTTATTGTCACGCGTAACTCAAGCAGTTTTTCAAAACTTTAATATTCATATGACATCAATATTTCATTAAAAGATATTGGGAAAAATTCAGTAAACAAAATGCCGAAGAAAATATATTTTTTTTATTTGAAAACTAAGTGAAGCGTTTTATTTTCACACAAAACTCAAAGTTTTGTACAGTTAATATATTATATCGTCGTGTATTAACTTCATTCACCAAACAGACGAAGTTCTGACAAGTTAACGATGTTTCTGTGAAACATACACTTCAAATAAACCCTAACACAAAACCCCACAAAGTCATCTTCACCTCATGACACTTACCTGCATTCCAATTATAGCATATATGAAGAACAACATGGCGATAAGTAAACACACGTATGGCAGTGCCTAAAAAAATATGACAGTGGGTGTTAATGTAATTTATTATAACAATTAAACTACAGTTAGTTTCAGGAACAAAACAGTGGGTGTTAGTGTGATTTATTATAACAATTAAACTACAGTTAGTTTCAGGAACTAAACAACTGGTGTTAATGTGATTTATTATAAAAATTGAACTACAGTTAGTTTCAAAAACAAAACAGTGGGTGTTAATGTGATTTATTATAACAATTAAACTACAGTACCTTTCAGGAACTAGACAGTGGGTGTTAATGTGGTTTATTATAACAATTAAACTACAGTACCTTTCAGGAACTAGACAGTGGGTGTTAATGTGGTTTATTATAACAATTAAACTACAGCACCTTTCAGGAACAAGACAGTGGGTGTTAATGTGATTTATTATAACAATTAAACTACAGTAACTTTCAGGAACTAGACAGTGGGTGTTAATGTGGTTTATTATAACAATTAAACTACAACACCTTTCAGGAACTAGACAGCTGGTGTTAATGTGATTTATTATAACAATTAAACTATAGTTACTTTCAGGAGCAAGACAGTGGGTGTTAATGTGATTTATTATAACAATTAAACTGCAGTTAGTTTCAGGAACTAAACAACTGGTGTTAATGTGATTTATTATAACAATTAAACTACAGTTAGTTTCAGGAACTAGACAGCTGGTGTTAATGTGATTTATTATGACAATTAAACTACAGTTAGTGATGTCGAGAAACCCACTTGTTGAGAAATTTATATGCAAAAACGGCTCGTTTGGGTTGAGAAAATATTTTACATAGAAGAGCGAACAACGTTTCGACTTTCTTCGGTCATCGTCAGGTTCACAAAGAAAGAGGTAACTGACCGGAAGCTGACCACATGTTTGAAAGGGGTTGTGTAACTGAGTGTCGGAATGTAGAGGGCGGTGTTAGATGTTTGAATATATAATTTTATTTATTTTATTATATTAATATAGGTATAAAGGCGTTCCTTTATATTGGTTTATTTTGGGTTTAAGTTGTATAAGTAAGGCTTCTTTAATTTTGCGTTTGTTTATGTTTGTTTCTTTATTTAGTATTTGAGTGTTTTCTATGATTATGTTGTGTTTATTTGACTTGCAGTGTTCGAAAACGTGTGAAGGTGACTTTTTATGTTCTTTGAATCTGGTTTCCATTTTTCTACTTGTTTCTCCAATATAGAAGTCGTGGCAGTTATCACATTGTGTTTTGTAAATAATGTTGGTGTGGTGTTTGTCAGTGTAGTTTTTATTAACCTCAGTTTTGTGCCTGGTTTTTGAATAAATTTGGTATTAACTGGAATGTCATATTTTGTTACTAATTTTTGCCAAATGTTGGTTATTTGTTTGCTGATGTCAGGAATATATGGTATACAGCAGTATATGGTTTCGTGATTTTTTGATTCGTGAGATATATTTACTTTAGTTGGTTGATTTTGCTTTCTGTCTAGGTGTGTGCGTATAATGTTTTCTACTGTTTGTGGGGGAAACTTATTGATGTTGATGAAGTATTGTTTTATTTTGTCTAATTCATCGTTAATTTTATCTGATGAGCATAGTTTTACGGCTGTGTTTATTTGGTTTCTTATTATGTTGAGTTTTTGTTTTGTTTCATGTGCTGAGTCCCAAGGAATGTGAAATTCCAACCATAGAAATCAAAACATGTTTAGAAGACCTAGCCAGGAGACTTGTGATACTTTCTACAGAGAACAAAAACAAGGAAACAACCAAACACAACCAACAGAAAGAAGACAACTTAGATAATTTTATTGACATCCAACAGCCAAACTTCCCAGGTAAAACTACAAATTTATATTTTCCAGAAACACCTAAAAACAGCATCTTAAACGATTTTTTCAAAGAATTTTCTCACAAAACCAGCAACATAATTTCGCAAAACAGAAAACTAAAAAACAACCTTACAAAAGAGACATTAATTCCATTAAAACCTAAAACAAGACAAAAAACATAAAAATTCTAAAAGTAGATAAAGGTAACGCTATAGTCATAATGAACACGAGATTAATACATCCAAAAAATGAATAACATCCTATCAGACACGAACAAATTTAAACCAATACACACAAATCCAACAAGAGACACACGAGACGCAACTGAACAAATTACTACTACAAATGAAAAAGGCCAACAGAATTTCCCAAACACTTTATTCCTACCTACGTAAAACCGACTCACGCACACCGCAAATATACGGCATCCCCAAACCTCATAAACCAGATTGTCCATTACGACCAATAATGTCCACATATGAATCGTTTAATTACAATCTTGGTAAATACATAGCATGGGCATTCTCCAAATATGTAACATCAGCCAGCTCATTCATCAAAGACTCTTTTAATTTCAAGTCTAATCTAAATCAACTTAATCATAAAGCCTTAATGGCCAGTTTCGATATTATATCCCTCTTTACAGAAGTTCCAACCACTGAAGCCTGCAAGATAGCCTTAGAACTCTATATCCGAGACCCTAACCCAACCATAGAAATTCCCAGTAACCAGTTAGCAACCCTAATAGAATTCACCACGATAAAGACAAACTTCATGTTCAACAACTAAAACTATATACAAACAAATGGCCTAAGCATGGGCAACCCAGTATCACCAGTTCTAGCCAATATTTTTATGACACAAGTTGAAACACAAGCAATTAACACAGCATTACATCCACCACTATACTGGTACAGATATGTAGATGACACGGTTGCGGGATTCAAATCTACAGAACACATACTTAATTTTTCAATCACATTAACTCTATACATCCCAACATTAACTTCACATGTGAACAGGAAGAAAGCAATCAAATATCATTTCTTAACCTCAAAATTACAAGAACCGACACACAATTCAAAACAGAAATCCACCGAAAAATCACCCATACTGGACTAAACATTCCTTTGGACTCAGCACATGAAACAAAACAAAAACTCAACATAATAAGAAACCAAATAAACACAGCCATGAAACTATGCTCACCAGATAAAATTAACGATGAATTACACAAAATAAAACAATACTTCATCAACATCAATAAGTTTCCCCCACAAACAGTAGAAAACATTATACGCACACACCTAGACAGAAAGCAAAATCAACCAACTAAAGTAAATATATCTCACGAATCAAAATCACGAAACCATATACTGCTGTATACCATATATTCCTGACATCAGCAAACAAATAACCAACATTTGGCAAAAATTAGTAACAAAATATGACATTCCAGTTAATACCAAATTTATTCAAAAACCAGGCACAAAACTGAGGTCTGTAAAAACTACACTGACAAACACCACACCAACATTATTTATAAAATACAATGTGATAACTGCCACGACTTCTATATTGGAGAAACAAGTAGAAAAATGGAAACCAGATTCAAAGAACATAAAAAGTCACCTTCACACGTTTTCGAACACTGCAAGTCAAATAAACACAACATAACCATAGAAAACACTCAAATACTAAATAAAGAAACAAACATAAACAAACGCAAAATTAAAGAAGCCTTACTTATACAACTTAAACCCAAAATAAACAATATAAAGAAACGCCTTTATACCTATATTAATATAATAAAATAAATAAAATTATATATTCAAACATCTAACACCGCCCTCTACATTCCAACACTCAGTTACACAACCCCTTTCAAACATGTGGTCAGCTTCCGGTCAGTTACCTCTTTCTTTGTGAACCTGACGATGACCGAAGAAGGTCGAAACGTTGTTCGCTCTTCTATGTAAAATATTTTCTCAACCCAAACGAGCTGTTTTTGCATATAAACTACAGTTAGTTTCAAGAACTAGACAGCTGGTGTTAATGTGATTTATTGTAACAATTAAACTACAGTTACTTTCAGGAACAATACAGTGGGTGTTAATGCGATTTATTATAACAATTAAACTACACTTAGTTTTAGGAAGAAAGCAGTGGATGTTAATGTGATTTATTATAACAATAAAAGGAAAGGACTGAATGGTTTATAGCACATGTGACTCTAACCTTAAAGACTGAATAAATGTCCACAACAAGATACGAATGGTGTAACCCTGTCGGAGAAGCTTGATGAGACGAGCAGCTCGAAATAATCGGAGAAATCCCACATTGAAAAAGTTCGCCTACAATAACAGCGATAAGTAAAATTTTTAGATAAAAAACCAATAACATTGAAATATAGACTTGTGCCTAGATATCATGTATCAATTTAACTACAGTTCTCACTTGTTTAAACAGAAATTTAAAATTAGATTTTAATTGCTGTCAAGTTATATACTCACCAATATAATATCTTACATTTACGTATTGTCAAATTTTATGACAATTTCTTACAAGAAATATGTTACAACATGATGACTATTAACGCCCCTAAAGTAGTAAACCAAATCATAGAATAAACATAAAAAATGATTAAGTTAATTAACAAAGCTCGGATAGTAAATAATAAAAATGTAAACGTAATCTATACTTACTCCAGTTTCGACCACCAGGGCGTCAATGACACTTCCAACCACTGTTATAAAGTCAAACGTATTCCAACCGTCTTGAAAGTAATTCTTTGGTTTTATTTTCAAAGAAAAATCAATTTTTTATTACTCGCGAAATGAAAATAATAATAAAAAACCTAGTTGAAAACCTCCATAGCTTAATCTTCATTTTACTAATTTTCAAAATTTAAAATGAATAAAATTTTCTCGCGATATTCACGAGTTGATTACTGTTAATGTTCAGGGAGATTATTCAGTAAAAAGTAGATATCGTCTGAATTGAAGAAAAATGTTCGTAATATTTTTTTACAAATAATATTTTAAATATCCAGATAACTGATATTTAATCAAGTATTGTAAATTTCCAAACAATAAAAGTGTTGCAAAAAAAAAACAATTATTGTAAATTTCTGAACAACAAAAATGTCGCAAAGAAAACAATTGGAAATTTCAGAACAATAAAAATGTTGCAAAGAAAACAATTGTAAATTTATGAACAACAAAAATGTTGCAAAGAAAACGGTTATTGCAAATTGTTAAACAATAAATGTTTTGCAAAGAAAACAATTGTAAATTTATGAACAAGAAAAATATTGCAAAGAAAACAATTATTGTAAATTTTTTAACAAGAAAAATGTTGCAAAGAAAACAATTATTGTAAATTTTTGGACAATAAAAAGTTGTAGAGAAAACAATTATTGTAAATTTCTGAACAATAAAAGTTGTAGATAAAACAAGTATTGTAAATTTCTGAACAACAAAAATGTTACAAAGAAAATGTTATTGTAAATTCTGAACAATAAAAGTGTTGTAAAGAAAACAGTTATTGCAAATTTCTGAATATTAAAATCGTCGCAAAAATAACAATTAACTTAAGAAAACCTATCAACCTACCAGTACTACTGAGCCTATATTGTTATTATAAATGTTATTACAATCGAATTCATTTTAACAAAGAATTTCACTAATTATTCTGAAAAATAAAATAGCTTTTGGTACGTAAAATCTTACACCAAAATTATCAGAATCACAGCCGTCGAAAGACGTCTACAAAATATGATAATTTCAAGTTCATGTCTTACACCACCTCTTCTGTGAGAGATTTACAATAATTATCTACTCATAAATAAAGTACAGTAATATAATAAAATAAATCACACACAGGTCGGAATTTTGTTAAGTTACCCTAAAATATGAACTGTCTCTGGCTACTAGCAAGGTAAAAGCGATTCCAGCAAATATACAGTAATGGAGTTTGAAGTTGTTTTCGTCTGTTTAAAAGTTTATCACAATACTGCACGAGTAGGTTCCTTTTTTAAATGACCGATACTAAGCCTAACATAAATTACACATATAATAACAGAGTAAAAAACAGAGTAATTTTAATTATCAAGTGACACAGTAAACATTACTTTGAGTAGCTTTAGAAAATAATCTGTTGTTTTTTTTTAATTAAGCACAAAGCTACACAATGGGCTATCTGTGCTCTGCCCACCACGTGTATCGAAACCCGGTTTTTAGCGTTGTAAGTCCGCAGACATACCGCTGAGCCACTGGGGGGCAAAAATAATCTGAAGCGGAAAACAGGATAAATAGGCTGTGCTGCGAGGATATCAAGCACCGAATTTTAGGGTATAAGCTTTAAAACTTGGGCTGGGTAGTAAATATTGTAATGAAAGTAGATTTAAGAAAGGGGTTTATTCAGTCGCTTTATATTTGGGTTTTGTAGGCTTTAATGACATTGGGTTCTTTACTCACGTTCACAGCTTTTAAGTTTATATCTTAATATCATTGTTACTTACCTAATCCAGGAGTTTACAGCGATAAGTCTAAGGAACTATAACGCTGGAAACCCGGGTTCAATACTCGTCGTGGGCACAGCACAGATAACCAATCGTGTAACTTCGGGCTTAAGCATAGCAAGACTTTAACCACTATTATACACACAGAAATAACAAACAAAAAAATTGTTTTAACGACCAGGTTGTCCTTGACAAAGTAATAATCACTTTCATTATTGTTGGATGTAACGCAACGAGAGTAAAAATAATTTGCTCAATAAATATGTATTGTTTGATATTTTGTTCCCAAACTTCCACATTCAAGATAACTACCTTTAACATAAAGGAAAAAAAAAACACTTGAAGGACAATGCTTTAATTCTTAATAATGAAAAAAATAGTCATTAAGTAGCCATTGAACAAGAGATCAAACGCCGAGACACGTATTAAGTATTTGTATATTTGTAGTTAAACACAACAAGCTATCAGTGCTCTGCCCACGACGTGGTCCCTACCGTTGTAAGTACACAGACATACGGGTGTGCCAGCGAGGGACAGGGGTATTAAGTGTAACTTTACAAACAGAATCATTTGATTAATTTAAACAGGATATTTGCAGAATGCGTGCTGCATGAATCGAACCACAAACTTTGGCGTTATAAGGCTCGAATCATCTACCGAGTCAACAAGGAACCGAATCTTATTACAGCTGTACTTACTGATGTGGCAGAATTTTCGATACTATAGAAAGTTACTAAAATGATTTTTCCCTGAAAAAAAACAAAAAACAAAACAATTCTTATCAGCAAATAACTAATCATCTCTAGTTCTAGGAGTGTTATAGCTTTAGTTTTTCGGCACTGCCTTAAAAAAGAACCAAGTTGTATCTGAATACATCACGAGTAAATGTCGATAATACAGACATATTCCATTTCACACATATCTTAATTTGCTGCATGTGAAATGCTACCTTGCAGAATGTTAACCATAAAAAATATTTCTATTTATACTTTTTAGAAACTACGTACAGGCAGGGGTCGCTACGTGCACACAACATTTTTATGACAGTGTCTTAAAAGACGGATTATTTCTTACAATTTGTCGCTGGCATTTTTTAAAGAACTAAAAAGACTGTTTCTGTTGAAATATAAGTTTATATGTATATATTTTTTATTTTAAAGCGAGTTAAAAACCGACTTTTTAACTTTGTACATTGAACTGTGAATTATTATGTAGTCCAAATAGTCTTTCATTACTAGAATGGAGTATTGTTAGGTGGTTCAACACAACCTTTTATTACTAGAATGAAATCCTGTCAGGTGGTTCAGTAGAACCTTTTATTACTAGAATGGAGAGTTGTCAGGTGGTTCAATAAAATCTTTTTTACTAGAATGGAGTGTTGTCAGGTGGTTCAATAGAACCTTTTATTACTAGAATGGAGCATTGTCAGATGGTTCAACAGAACCTTTTATTATTAGAATGGAGTATTGTCAGATGGTTTAACAGAATTTTTTATTACTAGAATGGAGTATTGTCAGGTGATTCAATAGAACCTTTTATTACAAGAATGGAGTATTGTCAAGTGATTCAATAGAACCTTTTATTACTAGAATGGAGTAATTTCAAGTGGTTCAATAGAACCTTTTATTACTAGAATGGAGTATTGTCAAGTGGTTCAATAGAACCTTTTATTACTAGTTTCACAGTTATTATTTTAGTATACCCTAAGAAAGGATTGTCAGCATCTGGGTGTAATTCTACATTCACTGTCTAAAACGTTACAGAAATATATAGAAACGTATAATTCTCGTTTCATCTTTACTACAAAGCTTGACGTGAAAAGAAATGGAAAACTAACCTATACTTTACTAACACAGTAACACGTTCATGTAGCCTGTAATTAGTTAGATATTATCTTAAAACTGACAGTTTGTTCCCGAGTTAACTCGTAGAGAGTAAGTGACACCAGTGTGATTGTGGAATTTGTTTATAATAATATTAGTAAAAGAAAGATAAAATCACCAAACCTTGCATCCAAACGCCATTAGCTTGAGAATACATTCTAAGAAGAACAGAGCGGTGAAGGCAACGTTCATGTAGCTTAAGATATCTAGGTACAAAATGCTTGCTTTGTGGTTCTACACTCGGTGTGGTGTGAGCACAGGAGAGAGAGAGAGAAAAACCGAAACGAAAATAAGAGGACGTTTCGAATATTAACAAAACCACATCTGTAACATTTTTTAGGCTCACCGAGGGCTACAAATAATGAATTCGAGTAATATATATAAAAACAACACAATGTTAATGAAGTTTAAAATAAAAGTGTATGTTAGCTTTTAAATGCTGATGGAGAAAGTATGGCCTGATTTATATAAAAATTATGCCTATTTTCTTCGAGTAAAACAAATTTAAATTCACTGAAGTTGACAACTGTCACAGTTTTAAAGACCTCAGCCTTCGCAATTGTTCAACTACTGAATAGAAACAGTCGTAAGTGTATTTCTTTTCATAATACTTGACAACAACACAAACCATTTTTAGCAAAGTATAAAAAGTTATTAAATAGCCACGACTTTCTAACCAAATAAATAAAAGTTTCTTGCAAGCACAATGCATAAACGTATTGGATAAAACCATGCAATTTGTGTTTATTGTGTTAGGGTTAACATATGTTGAAGCATGTCCGATCTTTTCCCATGTATAAAACACATCATCTTATGAGGTCGTTTAGTGTTTGGAGAGGCTACATTGAAGATGCAAAAAAAATTACTGGTTAGTATATTAGTGTGACCAAGTTAATTAAAAATATTCATTTGTTGTTCTATTTCTTTATCTGATAACATGGAATATAACGTATGTATTTAGAACGTTCATGGTGATGCGGGTGAACTCAGGCATCTCGAGGCTACCTGGGTTTTTAGCTAGATGAATGTTAAGTCTTTTTTTAATTATTATTATTATTAAAGTGTGTACTTAGGCGTATTACAACACACGTACACATCGCAACTCTGACCACACTAAGACAAAAGCTAGTAGACTTTGAGTCAATAATCTTTTGAAGATCAAACAAAAATCTGGCTAACATTCAGTTTTGTTATACGGAAACATGTCACATGCAGCAAACACGAGCTAACTAACAACAGTTAAAAGACGGAAGAAAGTTAGTCGGTGGATAACACATGTGATAGTAAAAAATCAAAGAGGCCACTTTAGTAAAACTTATTATTAACCTAGGAGATGGTAAAGAAGGATAAAGTAACACTTGTTCTTAAGCTATGGGATGGTCAAGAGAGATAAACTCACTTGAATGGCACCTAAAATATACTGACTCAAATCATTCAAAGTTATTCATGTTTTCATGACGCGCGGCTCAACTCGACTCGTATGTTCCAAGATCAAGTTTTATATTTGAAGATTGTTTTTTTTTGGTTTTTTTTTTTTGTTTAGAAACAAATGTTTCGGACTCAAAATCAGCAGAGACTACACAATATTATCGATGTTCCACAAGAAGGCGCCATTCAGGCGAGTGTTAACTAACTTGATTAGGATCTCTCCTTACCCTGACTCCAAAAGCAGCTAGCTTCAGGATACATTCAAGGGTAAAGAGTGCAGTGAAAGCCGCATTCATGTAGTGGAGATTTTTCTTGAAGAAATCACTCTGATTGTTAAACTATACATAAAGTAAACAGCAAACAAAAGAGATTGTGTGAGATTACACTTTTGTAAAACAACACCACGAAACTTTAAAGGGTGCATATAGGTGCATTAACATGAGTGTTGGAAAACGTTTATAACTTAAGACACACGAAATCCATTTGCACTAGCGTAAGAAAATGTAAACAACTTTATTGTGTCTTTTTGATCTGATTAAAACCTCTTCGCTAGAAAAGTTAGTCTTACAGAAATCTATATACAGTAGTGTTTACGTGTAATGAATTCTTTGGTGTTATCTAACACTTGTTTTTGTTATTCAAGGCAAAATATATTTACCTTGTCTCTTGGTGTACCTAGCAACCATTTATTTAAAAACTATAATGACCAATGCTACGTGTGTTTCTTCAGTTGTTAAATCTACAGTTAAACGACAATGTTTTGGTAGTTGTTAGTGCTGAGATTAGTAAACGATACAGTTAACGGTGAATACTGATTACTGTTACCTGTCTAGGAGTGAAATATATTTACAGTGTTTAGTTATAAATAATACATTTAAAATTACTTTAAATACTGATTGATTAATAATGTTTCGGATATTAAAACTAAGGATAATTTAATTACGTTTCAGATATGGAAACTAATTGGTGATTAATAGTGCTTTGGATATTAAAGTTATTACATATTTCAGTGCACTTTGCAATATTGAAGTTAGTTTTATGGTTTATTATAACATAAATATGATAAACCAGTACAGTGTATTACAGTGGACATTATGATTTACCAGTATGGTTTATTATATTGGACACTGTGACGTACCAGTGAATTATATCGTGATTTCAGTGGACTGAACTAAAAAGATATTTTAAAGAAATTTAAATTGACTGGTATGACAGGAGATTCGGAAAAATACAGATGGTGAAACAGGAAATTAGGTCACCAAAAATGATGTATGAGAAAAGGTTGTCTGAAAATGTGAAAATTAACAGTGAGGATTCCTTTCAATACATTAAGGGTAAACAGAATGTTAGAATGAGGATAGAACAGTTGAAGGATGGTAAATGAAGGCTTGTATCTGATGGTTATGAGATGGTCGGATTACTAAATTAAGGGTAAATAGAATGTTAGAATGAGAATAGAACAGTTGAAGGATGGTAAATGAAGGCTTGTATCTGATGGTTATGAGATGGTCGGATTACTAAATTAAGGGTAAACAGAATGTTAGAATGAGGATAGAACAGTTGAAGGATGGTAAATGAAGGCTTGTATCTGATGGTTATGAGATGGTCGGGTTACTAAATTTTTTTTCTTTGGTTCCTACTAAGGAAGATTTTAGCAGTATTCCACATCTTGAACAGTTGATGAATGAAAACGAGATCGAACAAACTAACTGTATTAATTCTGAGCTGGTTAAAGCAAATTAGTAAGTTTAAAAACCAGTAAGATTTCGCCATATGATATTTCTCCAATAGTTTTGAAGGAGGTTAAAGATTGGATAAAAGAGCCACTTGCTACTACTATTAATCAGTCTTTAAATAACGGGCAGGTAACAGAAGATTGGAAGTTAATTAATGTAACTACTCTTTTCGAGGAAAGTGATTAAAAATTTCCCAGTAATTATACACCCATTAGTCTTACATCAGCTGTGGGAAAAACTTTGGAAAGTCTGTAAAAATATGCTTTGTATAGTCATTTAACCAAATTTAGAATTGTATTGAATAGTTAACATGGTTTCACTAAGGGAAAATCTTTTGACATTCCTTGAAAATGTTACTGCTTATTATATAAGGGTAAGGGTTTACATTTGATGTATCTAGACTTTCAGAAAGTATTTCACAAGATGATACATAAAAGGCTTGTACAGATAAATCTATATAGATGTAAGGGATGAGTTAGGTAACTGGATTGAAGATTGGCTGGATGGAAGATAACAGAGGGTTGTAACAAATGAAGTTTACTCAAATTGGATTAATACCACAAGTGAGGTACCTCAAGGCTCAGCCTTAGGGCCTTTTCTCCTTTTTTTATTTACATCAATGACATAGATGAAGGAATGATGAATAACTTACTTAAATTTACAGATATTAAAGTCTTGGGTGTTGTTAGCTGTGAAGAGGATGCTGCTGATTTTCAGAGTATTTAGATCATTTAATGAGTTGGACATATAAAATGACAGATGGGTTTTAATTATAATAAATTCAAGATAATACAAGTGGCTTATTATAATTTGTTATAAGTATAATTTAGATAGGAATAACCTTAACAGGGATGTGAAAGAAATGGATCTTGGAGTAATAGTCAATCAATCTCTTAAGCTATCCAAGCAGAGTACTATTGCTAGTGGTAGGGCAAGGAGGATTTCAAATTCTAACGACAGAAATATTGAATAAAAGTTTAAAGAGGTTATAATTTCATTGTACAGGTAACTAGTTAGGCCACATTGGAAATATTGTGTTCAGTCTTGGGCTCCCTACCTTAGGAAAGACATTGAATTGTTGGAAAGTGTTTAGAGAACGGTTACTAGAATGGTTCTTGAAATGAAGGGACTCTCATGTGAGGAGAGACTGAAATATCTCAAACTGTTCTCTCTTGAAAAAATAAAGAGTTATTCGAGATCTGATTGAGGTGTTTAAGATTGTAAAGGGAATTGATATTGTTGATGTATCATTGTTTTGTACTTATTGGTGAGAATATGAGGACAAGGAACACAAATATAAATGTTTAACAGGTCAGAAGACATCTTCAACTAAGTTTTATTTTTCTAACAGGATGGTTGGTCTTTAGAATGGATTGCCTTCAGATGTTGTAGAAGCAGTAAATTCAAGTTTCAGAAAAAGTTTCATAAGTATATGAATAATGAGGACTGGCTTTAGGGTTTTTTAATTATTTTAATTTAGTTTAAAGAATGGAACAGCTGAGATGGACCAATAGGTCTCATGTTGTCTCAAGGCATTCGGTTATATGCAAGCCTTGTTACAATAGCTATCAATACATGTTTGAATTATATTGTTATTTATAATGGTATAATTACAGTGTACTCAACAGATGTGTAGTTTTGTTATCATCAACCATCAAGATGTATTTAAATCCAAAATGTAATTGGATGATTTAACTATTGGACAGTACAACTATGATGACAGCTGTTATAAGTTAAACACCAATACTTTTTTTGTGTCGACGTTAGGGAAAAGAGAGAACTTAAGAAAGGATAAAGATCAAAACCGAAGATATCTTTGCAACCAACTAATTGAACAAAGAACAGCCAGACACAACAACAGATACCAATCAAGAAGTGGGAAACATTTATTGTAAATCTAACAAGAAGATGCATCACATTATTTTAACATGAAGTTTTGGATCTAAAAACCACAATCTATAGACACCTTAAAGGCATGCTGGAAGTGTTCCGGTAAGACACTTCTATCCGGAAGGTTAGGGTGAGGTCAAGATGTACGTTATTCAAACTTTTCACCATCAAGCGTAGCACTGAAGCAACGTAATTAATTTATTAAAAATTAATTGACAAAGTTCATTAATTTCACTGGTTTGGTTTCTTCTGAATTTCGCGCAAAGCTTTACGCGGGGTATCTGCGCTACCGGTCCCTAATTTAGCAGTGTAAGACTAGAGGGAAGGTATCTAGTCATCACCCCCCGCCAACTCTTGGGCTACTCTTTTACCAACGAATAATGGGATTGACCGTCATATTATAACGCCCCCACGGCTGAAAGGGCGATTAATTACACTGTTAGCAAAGAATTTTTTATGTAGATTTGTTTACAGTACAGTTATTGGGGGTTCTCTTCTCTCGATACCAGGGTGTCATGGAAATATCTTTAGGGGTTAAAAATGCCACGAGTTATTATTTCACTAACAGATACAAAGTGACGAGTCAATATCTAATTTGTTGTACTCCACTTTCCCAAAGTAACTGAACAGGTATGTATCCGTATGTACCTGGAACAGGAAATAATTCGTATGGACTGACACAAGTTATTATCTGTATGTACTAATGTAGGTAGATATCTCTATGCAGTGCCGAATTAAAACAATCGTAGATCCTGAGCACCTTTTGCTCGTAGGCTCTACCAGTCGTACAAGTTAAACCAAAAATTAACTTTTAAGGAAACTTTTTATGGACCCATAGTTTTCGTAGGACTTCAAATTTTTGTATGCCTTAGGCACTGTGTCTGCTGTGCCTAATAAGTAATCTTGTCTGTATCTTCTGATAAAAGTACGCTATCCGTTAATGAGTTATTTTACTGTTCTCAACTGTTGTAGTTGTGGAATACATCAACATCCTTGTTACTTACTAATGAACTATGCTTCATGAACCACACAGCATGAAGGATGGACAACAAGGTCTTTGTGAAGAGAAGAACTGAACCTGAAGGTGTCTAAGAGTTGTCTCATTACGTAATTACTTCATAGTTGAGTTACTTTATTATAATACAGATAAAAAGATATTATTTTTGGGAACTTTGACAATGTTAGGCGTTCTTATTTTCCCTCTAAGTATATACTTTAAAAATGTCAGATATTTATGTAGCTATATAGGTGGCGGTACATAGCAACTAAACGAACACAACTCATTACCCATTGGTTTAAATGCTTACAACACTCCAGCGAAATACAACGTCCCTTACCGCCACCTATATAGCTACATAAATTTCTGACATTTTTAAAGTATATATTTTATTATTTTTTTACCGTATTACTATTTCAAGTATATTTTATTGCGTACACAAAACGCGTTTACGCTCCTTCTACTGCTACGCTGACGATAAGTGGCGACCCAACACTTAACTACTGATAAAACATGTTCGTCTTTTCGAATCAACTTTTCCATGCATTAATAGTTGATCGTACCTACTTAACTAGCCAAGAGTCAACTAAAGAACTCTGTATTTTACTATCATGCTTACACACTCAGTCGAAAACAGAGACTTAAAAACCTACTGTATAACAAACGTGCATCTAGTATACCATAATTAGGGACTACAACTTGCTAAAAGCCGAAACTACTACAACTCTAAACTATGTGATATCTAGAAACGTTGGTAACATTGAACACTACAACATAAAGTTGTATTCAATCATTTATATATATATATATATATATATATATATACGCAGAAAACGTCTAACGTAAGTTTTTTTTGTTAGATGTGACATAAAATGTAACAAAAATAAAAATTAGATCAACTATGAATCCAACACATATTTGAGGAAGTAAAATTATATATCTACATATGTATGACAATTTGATGCTTTCGTCAAACTGCCAATTTAAGAATTAATTAATTATATATGAGAGCCATCTACAGGTACTTTTTTAAATAAATGAAAAACCATTTTGACATTTATATTTCAATGAATAATGAACACTGAAAGAATGCCAGAGAAGGTTAATCCTTTTAAAATACTTATTTTGACATAAATTCCATTTTGATTTAGAATTAGAAATGGAAAATATAAATGAGTTTGTGCCTAGTAAAGAAACCTTTATTTCGGTTTTGGGTAAACCCGAGCGGTGTCTTATACAACTAAACAGCCAGGTCAGAGACCTTAAGGTTTAGGCATAACCGTCCTTAAATTCTGAAGTCCTTACAAGATGAAAGGTATCTACACTCCAGTCCTAACTGAATAGTAATGTTGAATGTAGCTCTTATAACACGCTCAAAGCTGAATTACGGAGCCTGTTTAGTAGCAGAGAACAGACGTAAACTTTGAACCTTCTAACGGGCAGCCCAGTACGTTGAACACGAGATAAAGCCTAGACAGGAACAATTACAATTAACACTTACTTTAGTCGAACATTGGGTGTAAATTTAACTTCCAGAAAAATATTTTCTGATCTGTGAAGGTTTAAAAGCTTTAATTTTCTCGTGATAATCTTAAAATTAGAAACTGAAGAAAATACATAATTGTTCCTGGTAAGAAATAGTTGTGCTATGTTAATAAATAGCAAAGGCTTTGAGCGTGCATGGATCTTGTACTTTACATTATGTACAGATCTTGTTTATATAAAAACTTTGTAAAATAATCTTCTATCGGCGCTTTACAAAATATTCCTCTTTCAAGGTTTGTTTGTTTGTTTTGAATTTCGCGCAAAGCTACACGAGGGCTATCTTCGCTAGCCGCCCCTAATTTAGCAGTTTAAGACAAGAGAGAAGATAGCTAGTCATCAACATCCACCGCCAACTCTCGAGCTACTCTTTTACCAATGAATAGTGGGATTGACCGTCACATTATAACGCCCCACGACTCAAAGGGCCTCTTTCAAGACACACACTCACTAAATACATCAGTTTGATACGAATATCATTCTGGGTTTTAAAAATCTTAGAAAAAACAACAACAAGAAAAACAATTTCAACTGTATAGACTGGACAATATCATTGTTCTAAATCATTCTTTAGCTTACCTTCATCATTAGTAGTATAGTGTTTAGTAGAATGAGGATCATTATGATATATTCGAACACAGTGGACACCACAAGAGACCAGATTTTGTACTTAGCGCCATATTTGTTTTTAGGCATATATCTTTGTAATGGTTTTGCTTGAAGTGCAAAGTCTATGCACGATTTCTGAAACAAAACAGAATAATAACAACTCTTAACATGTATGACGAAAACGTCGCCAACGCAGTATTATCAAATCGAGTCCACATGTTAGTGTTTGATAGGTAACTTACTAAATAGAGGTTTGTTATTGTCAATGTTATTATAAGCAACACAAACACTCATAGTTAATCGTAGCTTACCAAGACATTAAACCAGCACGTGACTTGGTGAGATTTTGTTTCCATTCCAAAAGAGCGCACATGAGCAAAATAAAACTTTATCTTGGAAATTATGAACGTTATAAGAACTGTACAGCTAGGTAATTACAATTTGTGTTTTACTTATATATATATATATATATATATGTTTATTTGTGTGCATGTATGTATGTATATATATATATATTTGTAATGAAAACCGTGAAGAAATAGTTGCGTGAACTATTACACAGAAACTAGTTGTGTGAACTATCATTACCAAGGTCAGTTGTGTGAACTATTACAACAGAGGCTAGTTGTGTGAAATATTACAACAGAAATTAGTCGTGTGAACTATAACAACAGAGGCTAGTTGTGTGAAATATTACAACAGAAATTAGTCGTGTGAACTATAACAACAGAGGCTAGTTGTGTGAACTATTACAACAGAAGCTAGTTGTGTGAACTATTACAACAGAAGCTAGTTGTGTGAACTATCATTACCAAGGCTAGTTGTGTGAACTATTACAACAGAAGCTCGTTTTGGGAACTATCACAACAGAGACTAGTTACGGGAACTTTCGCAATCGAGACTAGTTATGAGAACTATCATAACTGAGGCTAGTTGTGTGAACTATCACAAAAAAAAAAACAACTAGTCATGTGAACTATAACAACAGAAGTTAGTCCTGTAAACTCTCCTAATAGACTTATGGTTCGAGTGTATTTTATCTGATTCTAAGTTGTGATAGAATTGAAATATTTACTTATTCTTGCTTTCCTCACGATTGTTATGAACAAAACTTGTCAGTTACTAAGCCTAATTAAACAAAACTTTTCAAATACTAAATCTAATTAAACGAAACGTTTTAACTACTAAGCCTGATTAAACAAAACTTTCCGGCTACTAAACCTAATTAAACAAAACCTTTCAGCTACTAAACGTCATTAAACAAAACCTTTCAGCTACTAAACGTCATTAAACAAAACCTTTTAGCTACTAAACCTGATTTTTATCTATTTCTCCTTCTTCAAGCTCCTTTTCTCCTTGCTCCTGAAAAGTAATGATGATCAAGGCCACAAATATGTTGACGAAAAAGAAGGGGAAAACGATGAAGAAGACAACGTAGAAGATTGACATCTCGATTCGAAACAGTGGTAATGGTCCATAGTTACGATAGGTGGCGTCCATAGAATTCTTTAGAACCCTGAAAAGCAGTGTATGCATCTTGTGCTTCATATCAAATCTTGAAGTACGTTTGTTTGGCAATATACTTTATTGTAAACCTAAAATGGCAAACTAGAAACAGTTGCGTCTTTATGACCCTCATCCCCACAATTTTGGGGGAAGGTTATAGGAGAAATGTCTTACAAACTTAAGAATTGCCGATAAGGGGAATAAACGTAGAGTACCCAATTACTTTTTCATGCAGGAGGGGCCAATCTCTTGTAGTTACGCCACTGTCGAGAGGTTCATGTAATTATAATTCGTAATGCAACAATAAATAATATATAGTTGTGATAGTAAACAAAAGTAACAAAAGTGGCTAATTTCACAGCGAAAAGAAGACAGAACGACCGAACATTATAATGTTCTTTTTATTTATTTTTCTTTTCACGTCTAATCCTAATAGTGGTAACCAGCTTCTAGGTTAATTCAAGCTCACTGTATAAATATTAGTTAACATGGTTTGGAAAGGTTTTAACACGTTAAAAGATTAATTAATTAAACGCACTTTCAGTTAGAGTTGATTCAGCTTACAAATTTATTAAGTATAATAAAAAACATTCAGCCAATTAGTGTAACCCTAATAATTGATAGATGATCTAAACCACAGATACTTGACAAGAATTTTAAAACTATGCTAATGTTCAGATCTTATTTTTTTTTTGTAAATTCATGAAAACAAACTGCTAAAGAAAACTAAATTTCAGAAACAAAACTAGCTTTCATATATCAACCTCGTAGTTATTTAACACCTTTATTTTACAGTTCCTAGTATATCACCCTCGGAGTTATCTTCAAAAAAACCATTTTACAGTTTCCAGTGTATCAACCTCAGAGCTATCTTAACACTTTCATTTTACAGTTCCTAGTAGATCAACCTCGGAATTATCTTAACACATTCATTTTAAAGTTTCCAGTATAACAACCTCGGAATTATCTTAAAACATTCATTTTAAAGTTTCCAGTATAACAACCTCGAAATTATCTTAACACATTCATTTTAAAGTTTCCAGTATAACAACCTCGGAATTATCTTAACACATTCATTTTAAAGTTTCCAGTATAACAACCTCGGAATTATCTTAACACATTCACTTTAAAGTTTCCAGTATAACAACTTCGGAGTTATTTTAACACCTTCATTTTACAGTTACCGGTGTATCAATCTCGAAGTTACCTTAACACATTCGTTTTACAGTTACCAGTGTATCAATCTCGAAGTTACCTTAACACATTCGTTTTACAGTTCCCAGTATATCAACCTCGGAGTTATCTTAAAAACCCCAATTTTACAGTTTCCAGTGTATCAACCTCGAAGTTATCTTAACACCTTCATTTTACAGTTTCCAGTGTATCAACCTCGTAATTATCTTAACACCTTCATTTTACAGCTTCCAGAGTACCAACCTCGGAGTTATCTTAACACCTTCATTTTACAATTCCCAATAGATCAGCCTCGGAGTTATTTTAACACCTTCATTTTACAGTTCCAAGTATAGCAACCTCAAAGTTACCTTAACACATTCGTTTTACAGTTCCCAGTATATCAACCTCGTAGTTATCTTAAAAAAACAACAACCCATTTTATAGTTTCCAGTGTATCAACCTCAGAGCTATCTTAACACTTTCATTTTACAGTTTCCAGTCTATCAACCTCGTTCGTATAGTATATAGATCTAATCAGGCTCGGCACAGCCTGGTGGATAAGGCACTCGAAACCCTTCGAAGGTTCGAAACCCCGTCTCACGAATCGTGCTCGCCCTTTCAGCCATAAAGGCGTTATAAAGTTACGGTCAATCCCACTATTCGTTGGTAAAAGAGTAGCTCAAGAGTTGGCGGTGGGTAGTTATGACAAGCTGCCTTCTCTCTAATCTGACACTGCTTAATTAGAGATGGCTAGAGCAGATCGCCGTCATATAGCTTTGCGCGAAATTCCAAAGAAACCAAGTAGATCTTATCATACAAAACATTCCAGTTTAAACGTAAAGTCTTAAACTCAGCAAACAATTTTACTTATTCCATTACTTTGGTTGCTTGACTTTTGGTAGCTACTGAGTTTTAGTGTACTTACTATGTGGTAAGTTCAGCTCTTGCAAATCCTGTTTTTTAAAACGAACTTTCTGTTTGTACTCTGGATAAAAACTGTTTATGCTTGTGCTAAACAATATAGTGGTTTATCATTTGCAGTATATCGATCAAACTCTCGTGGTATAATTAATCAAATTTTTAATAACATTCAATTGCGGGCATACTAACACAACCGAATATATTAATGGTTGATTTCTACATTAATTGAGTACGTTATTTTAAAGCGATTTTGAAGTCTCACCACGTGATTACTGGCCATGTCTCCACGTTCGGTTATGCTCTACCCGACGACCACACATCTTGACAACAGCCCACTAGCGTAGTTTCAAATGCACGAGTTTTCAATGTAAGACTATCATGTCTAACGCATATCACTCCTTCCTGTTGGCTTTCCTTTATGTAATATTTGAGGAAAACCTTTTTCAGTGCCCACTAGAATATTCTTATCCTACAGAAATCTATAGATTCTGGGTTTGGCGACTTGACTGATACGTTCCGTAAAGAATTGTACAAACACTCATTTTATTCTGCATTTACTTGAAATATACGACGGTTGAACAGATATGTCGTGGAACCAGCTTGTATATAGGTGATTTATGTCGCTTGTACAGATAGATATCCTCCTTTATTAAGTTACATACTTTTGCGTAAGACACGTGTACGGCCTTTGCCATTGGCTTTTAATTTAGTGAGGTCTCATCTGTTACAAGGTATCGCAATTTGTTCCTTACCACAGCTGGGGTATGACGTACTGCAGGTCCTTTTCTGAATGGTCCTGGTATCTCCAGATGATTCAAATTCTTTTGTTTTCCAATTTCAGTATGTACAAAGGGCATAACAATCTCGTAAACTTTTTACCCATTATGTGAAAATATGCGTTTATGTTCTTCATTCTTTCTAAAAACGGTGCAATGAATTAACTTAAAAAAGCCCAAAACGTCAGCGTTTTCGAATAGTTGACTACTCTTGTAGAGAGAAAAGAATAGTCAGCTATTCGAAAGAGCTTGAGTTTTGGGCCTTTTTTTTGAAATTCAACGTTAAAATGTAGATAAATACATGTCGTTTCACTGTAATTTTAATCCCTTTTTTCACGTGATTTGGTGATCGTTTTATGATTACGCATTTAGCCGTACATAAGAAATTGTAACAAAAATATTCTTGACTGAAATCATAGCCGGGATAACAAAATATCCTTAAATGTTGCCTGTTGTGATAAAACACCCTGATGTGGACTTAACAATTTAGACTTATTAAGTGTGGTAACAAAGTTCAAAGGCCTTTAGTTACAATTGTCATTCTTTATGGTACAGAAAGGTTTAGTTGTGTCTTGGTTATTTGTAGAGCAAGTACAATTTAAAATTTTTACAACCACGAAAGCTACTTTTGTTTTCATAATCTGTAGGCCTAATAATCCTTAAACACAAAGCTTTTTCAGTTTAGGATCTTAGTTTGTTTTGAATTACGCGCAAAGTTACTCGAGGGCTATCTGCGTTAGCCGTCCCTAATTTAGCAGTGTAAGACTAGAGGGAAGGCAGCTAGTCATCACCACCCACCATCAATTCTTCAGCTACTCTTTTACCAACAAATAATGGGATTGACCGTCACATTATAAAGTCCCCACGGCTAAAAGGGCGAGCATGTTTGGTGTGATGGGGATTCGAACCCGCGATCCTCAAATTACGAGTCGAGTACCTTCTCCACCTGGTCATGCCGGACCTTTTTAGGGTCTTATCTCAATAGCATTATAGTTATTAGCCGCAACATAGCGGCTCTATGTTTTGATTGTTTTGTTTTTTTCAAGTATAAACTTTTAACTTATAGCTTCGTTATCTTTTGACCCAGTTGAAATCTAATTACAATTTTGGACTCAGGAAATCAAACCCTTTCGTTTGACGTATTTGACCACGCCCAATGTTTCTAACCATGTCTAAAAGAATTTCAATTTGAGGGTAGGCTGTTAGAGGTCCTGATGAGCAATAAAATCGAATCGGGTTTGCGAGTGCTCCACATTGCTGGCGCACAAAAGCATAGCTAATTAAAAAAAAAAAGGAGGAAAGGTGTCAAAAGTTAATTTACTCTAATTCTGCCTAAAATAATTTCAAGTGCCGCGGGTATTGAGGATTCCTTCTTGTTGTTTGTTCGAACCTGTAGTATTGAAAATAATTAAACTAAAATAAACTGCAACAGAGTCACGTGTTGCTAGTTTACATTCTGATTGGTTGTAGCCCAAGTATTTAGAAAGTGCTTGATTGAAATTAAGTACAAAGCTGCACAATGGGCTATTTGTGCTTTGCCCACTAATCAAAAACTCGGTTTCTAGCGGTGTATGTCCACAGACATACCGCTACGACACTAGGAGGCAATTAAAAAGTGTCAACCTATAAACGTGCATGAAATCATACTATGCCCAGTAGTAGTAGTAGCAGTATAAGTATAGTTTAAAAAAAGTAAAGATGTATTTAAAAAAGACAAATATTTTGTCTCTCAAAAAAGTAAAAAAAAAACAGCATCGATTATGTTTAACGAAATTCACAAACTCATTTAATCCGAAATAAATTTTCTCAGGCGATTGTTGATAGAGTAAAAGTAATATATATACACACACACACGTATACATTTATCTATATAAGTAACTTACGACGGCCAACCTTCTCCTGTTGATACAGTAAACAGCGTCAGCATGGCTGACATTACGTCATCGTAATGAAAAGGCTGCTTTTGCCATTCTCGTTTGCTCACGTCCGGCGGACCACCATCTCCCGGAAACAGGAAGTAGTATCCGCTGTAAATACAAATAATAAGAAAATGGCGGGAGATGAACGTTTCGAAACTATAAAAGAAAAAATTTCCATATTTCTTTTTTTTTCACAACATTTCAAAAACCTGTTATTGTTCTAGCAACAACTAAATCTTTGAATTATATGATAAAACGGAAAGGAAAAATATGGAAAAAAAGGAAATTAAATGGGAAAACTTTTCATTATTTTTTTCGTTATTATCTCGGGGAAATCATAGTTCAGCCGCCATTTTTTATTTGAGCACTATACTTTGTTGCGGATGAACAAAACGAACTAAGAATGAGATTGCGTTGAAAAGCAAGGAATAGAGCGGATTAATCAATGTCTTACCTTGTTTACTGACAGCTTCTACTCTCCAAGTATTTATAATTATCTGAAGCGTGTAGAGACAAAAAAACTCTTTATAGTTCAGACGATTATAAAACTTTGGTAAGGTAAAATTTGTCATTAAACAATAAGGTAAGAAGTTCATTAATCCCACCACTAAAGCATTTTTCCTACACTAGACGAAGACGATTAATTTTTTTCTGTATTTCTTAGAAATTATTTTGAAATAATATTAAAAGGTTTCTGTTTTGTTCTGAATTTCGCGCAAAGTTACTTGAGGGCTATTTGCGCTAGCCGTTCCTAATTTAGTGGTGTAAGACTAGAGGGAAGACAACTAATCATCACCATCCATCGCCTACTCTTTTACCGACAAATAGTGGGATTGACCGTAGCATTATAATGCCCCCACGGCTTATAGGGCGAGCATGATTGGTGTGAAGGGGATTACGAGTCGAATGCCCTAATCACCTGACCATGCCAGAACACAAAAGGCTTTGGTAAAAAACAACAAAATTCATACAGTTGTTATTTCAGATGCTATCTTCGAGAGCAATATCTACTTACTGGTTAATTAAAGTAGAAACGTTTATGAAAGTACATCTGTTCAGCTAACGGTATTCAAGCAAAGAGCTAACACTTAGTATAACATCACGTCATTAGCTTCTACAAATGGATACCACTTCCGTCTCTGACGTGATGAAGATCAGTGTTATACCTTGTACTATCACATAATGACTATGAAATGTTATTATTCTAAATAACAAAAGAAATATGTGTCACTAGTTGGACCAGGAGTGTTATTATCACCAGCTGAGACCTATACATAGTGATTTGACCACTGCCCAGTTCAAAATAGGAATGATTCCTGGTCAGGGTTCCCTAAGCTATCTTTTATTCCTACAAATAGAATAAATATAAGAACTTCTTAATGACGAGAAACCCACTTGAAAAAAAATGTATCTCAGAACGGCTGGTAAGGGTATTAACACTTTTATTGATAAGCAGAGAACAACGTTTCGACCTTCCTAGGCCATCTTCAGGTTCACAGAGTTTGGAGATGACCGTTGCCGGCCACATGTCTTAAGAGCGAGAGTATAAACGAGTACGGGATTGTAGGTGGCGTTGAAGTTGGATGTTAGATTATTACCAATAAAAGTGTTACTACCAGCCTTTTGAGATACAAATATTAGAACTCTCAGTGTTGAAGCAAGCATAGAACTCACTATTTGGATATGTATCTTCTATTCATTCGTTATGGATAAAGATTTTCTTAATATTCTACAGGGTCACGAACGATCATGATTTTTTTGTTTGTCCTGTTCTTACATGTGATTGAAATGTGTACAGTTTGTAACAGAATATTGACTATACAAAGAATCCCTTTATACACGTTCTTGAAAGGTTACTGTTATCCAAACCACTTGTTGTAACAACAGGATCCCTTTCTACACGTTCTTGAAAGGCTACTGTCATCCAAACCACTCGTTGTAGCAACAGGATCCCTTTCTACACGTTCTAGAAAGGCTACTGTCATCCAAACCACTCGTTGTAACAACAGGATCCCTTTCTACACGTTCTTGAAAGGCTACTGTCATCCAAACCACTCGTTGTAGCAACAGGATCCCTTTCTACACGTTCTTGAAAGGCTACTGTCATCCAAACCACTTGTTGTAACAACAGGATGTCTTTCTTCACGTTCTTGAAGGTTACTCTCATCCCAAGTAGTTGCTGTAGCAACAGGATCCCTTTCTACACGTTCTTGAAGGTTACTGTCATCCCAACCGCTTCCTGTAGCAACAGGATCCCTTTCTATTCGTTCTTGAAGGTTACTGTCATCCAAACCACTCGTTGTAGCAACAGGATCCCTTTCTACACGTTCTAGAAAGGCTACTGTCATCCAAACCACTCGTTGTAACAACAGGATCCCTTTCTACACGTTCTTGAAAGGCTACTGTCATCCAAACCACTCGTTGTAGCAACAGGATCCCTTTCTACACGTTCTTGAAAGGCTACTGTCATCCAAACCACTTGTTGTAACAACAGGATGTCTTTCTTCACGTTCTTGAAGGTTACTCTCATCCCAAGTAGTTGCTGTAGCAACAGGATCCCTTTCTACACGTTCTTGAAGGTTACTGTCATCCCAACCGCTTCCTGTAGCAACAGGATCCCTTTCTATTCGTTCTTGAAGGTTACTGTCATCCAAACCACTCGTTGTAACAACAGGATCTCTTTCTTCACGTTCTTGAAGGTTACTCTCATCCCAAGTAGTTGCTGTAGCAACAGGATCCCTTTCTATTCGTTCTTGAAAGGTTACTGTTATCCAAACCACTTGTTGTAACAACAGGATTCCTTTCTACACGTTCTTGAAAGGCTACTGTCATCCAAACCACTTGCTGTAGCAACAGGATCCCTTTCTACACGTTTTTGAAGGTTACTGTCATCCACACCACTCGTTGTAACAACAGGATCCCTTTCTTCACGTTCTTGAAGGTTACTCTCATCCCAAGTAGTTTCTGTAGCAACAGGATCCCTTTCTACACGTTCTTGAAGGTTACTGTCATCCCAACCACTTGCTGTAGCAACAGGATCCCTTTCTATTCGTTCTTGAAGGTTACTGTCATCCAAACCACTCGTTGTAACAACAGGATCTCTTTCTTCACGTTCTTGAAGGTTACTCTCATCCCAAGTAGTTGCTGTAGCAACAGGATCCCTTTCTACACGTTCTTGAAGGTTACTCTCATCCCAACCACTTGCTGTAGCAACAGGATCCCTTTCTATTCGTTCTTGAAAGGTTACTGTTATCCAAACCACTTGTTGTAACAACAGGATTCCTTTCTACACGTTCTTGAAAGGCTACTGTCATCCAAACCACTTGCTGTAGCAACAGGATCCCTTTCTACACGTTTTTGAAGGTTACTGTCATCCACACCACTCGTTGTAACAACAGGATCCCTTTCTTCACGTTCTTGAAGGTTACTCTCATCCCAAGTAGTTTCTGTAGCAACAGGATCCCTTTCTACACGTTCTTGAAGGTTACTGTCATCCCAACCACTTGCTGTAGCAACAGGATCCATTTCTATTCGTTCTTGAAGGTTACTGCTATCCAAACCACTTGCTGTAACAAAAGGATCCCTTTCTACACGTTTTTGAAAAGTTACTGTAATTCCAATCAATTGTTATAATAAAAGAAACGAAGAAAATTAATGAAACACAGATATATTACAGTTGTGAATATTTTTTTATCACCCTGTACATAACTTTTTTCCCATGTAATACTGAGTCACGAATCATTTGAGGGGGTTTTTAAATTAATTTGTCTTAAGTTCCTTGGTAACTGTACCACATCTCAGGAGGATTTGTTCCACTCACTTGCATTCTTTCTGTGTGAACTTCGACTCGTCCGTGCAGTAGAAAAACTTGCCGTTAAAAAGCTGAACAGCTATCACAGCAAAGATGAACTGGAAAAGTATGTAGACAATGAGAATGTTGAACACGTTTTTTAGTGACGTCACCACACAGTCGAACACGGCCTGAAATAAAACAATTGAATTCGTCATCTTAAAAAAACCTTACGTGTTTAAAGTAGTACTCAGTGAAAACACATTGTAAAACAAACCATTACTAAACGATGTTAAAATACACACATATAAAATAATGTTAGGTTTGTAGTATACACGCCTATCATACGATCGTTTCCTAGCATATGTCACCATTCAACATTAATATGACCTTCAGGTATAATAACGTGCAAGAAATGTCTGTACCTTAGCTATATCAGTATTCGAGGTAAAAAGATATTTGACAATCTTCGGGTTTTCGGGTAACACGTGACAATAAAATGTACAATCATATATTTGGTTATGTTTTTGCACTAAAACAAAAGAAGCAAACATCTGTACTTCTTTCTTCCACGCAGGCCCGGCATATCCAGATGGTTAAGGCGCTCGACTCGTAATCCGAGAGTCGCGGGTTCGAATCCCCGTCACACCATACACGCTCGCCTTTTCAGCCGTGGGGGCGTTATAACGTTACGTTCAATCCCACTATTCGTTGGTAAAAGAGTAGGCCAAGAGTTGGCGGTGGGTGGTGATGCCTAGCTGTCTTCCCTCTGGTTTTATACTGCTAAATTAGAGACGGCTAGTGCAGATAGCTCTCGAGTGGCTTTGCACGAAATTTAAAACAAACCAAACATATCTCCCAAGCAACAACAATTATCTTAACAAGGTATCTCCCCTCATGGTAAGTAAGTGCAGTAATGTGCACGCGGTCGAGCGGCTATGTCCAAGACCTCTGTTTATGCCTTTATGCCCCAAAATTACCTTTTATTCTCTGTCATAAAAGTAACTAAGAATCAAGATACTCCACTTTAATCCAATACCTTGTTTACTGCCAGTTACTAGGAAAGAAAAAGGATTTCAACTTCAGGACTGTTCAGTTTCAGATCGTAAAAGTATACACAAAACTAATAAAATAGGAATATTCTTCTCAGCTCCCAAATATACACCTTGCAATGTTTGAAAACTGCCCTTTTTCTCAAAGTAAATTAGACGACAACAGAATGTTACGTTAAGGGTAAGAGGTGGCGTCCACCTAGCGGGTGCAATAATAGTCTGTTCCATGTTCAAGTTTTTAAGCACACGATTCATGTTCATGCTGTAAAACATTTGAAATAAAAGCCACGTGTTCATGTTTTGAAATAGGAGATTCACGTTCATGATTGAAATTAGACGCTTCATGTTGTTTTGAAATAGGGGCTTCATGTTCATGGTTTGGACTAGACGCTTCAAGTTTGTATCTTGAAATGGAAGTTTCAAGTTCGTGTTTTAAAAAAGAAATTTTATTCTATATCAGAACATGTTAGGTTTAAGACTTATAAATGCTAAAATCTTAAAATACATCCTTTCACCATGCTCAAGCCAATCTCTGATGAAATGTAAATTTTGAAATTTGATTTACTTACCTTCAACTTGAAATCTGGGAATTTTGTCTTTTGGATCTGCTCAATTATGTTTGGGGTTTGATAACCTTAATTTTAGGGCCTCCTAACTTTCAAATTGAGTCTGATAACCTTAATTTTGAGGTCTCCTTAACTTCAACTTAAGTCTGATAACCTTAATTTTGAGATTTCCTAACCTTCAACTTGAGTCTGATAATCTTAAGTTTGAGGTCTCCTAACTTTCAAATTGAGATATGCCAACTTCCAGTTTTGAGATTTATTTGTTTTAATTTTAGAAATTTCTAACTTTCAGATTATGGTATACTTATCTTATGTTTAGGATCTACAGACTTAATTTTAGGATTTGCTTACTTTACGTTTAAGATCTTCTTACCTTTAATTTGGGAACTCGTTTGATGGTTTTGAGTGGTCTAAGAACTCGGAGAACTCGCATAGACTTGATTGTACTGAGGTTTTGTCCAGTGCTACTCCCACTGGTGACACACAAGAAAAGTGGATATCTATACTGACAACTGTGACACATCGTAACACCACTATAGTTATAACAGGTTTATATATATCACAATTTATATATCTAAAGAAATGTAAACGTCTATAAAATCAGTAAAGTATCAGACCCATTTATATTGTGAAAGGAAAACGTTTTATTGGCATTCAAACTATATACCTCCTGACATGTTATATCCTCGTGAGATATTATTGAGATTTATAACCCGAAAATACTGCTAGCAGTATCAGTGGGGTCTGATTGATATAAGTAAGAATATTTTCTTAGTCTAGATTAAACAAAGAACTAATTTTTAGCTATGATCTATGCAGATGGATCCTTTTCAGACATTACTGATGGTTAAGAGGTCAAACTAATGGATCAACAGCTTAAGCCTATTAAATCTAATGGATTAACAGCTTAAGCATTTTAAGACTAATGGATTAATAGAGTAAACATATTAAAATTAATAGATTAACAAATTAAACATGTTTTAGACAGTTTCCTCTTAAAAACAATATAACAATTACATCAAGTTTTCACCGTTAAACTGTTGGTCAAAACACTATGTAACACAAATCTTGTTCCTGGATAGTATGTGTTATTTCTTAATTGCTTATGTTGTAAAAGTACAGAAAATGGCCATTATTCCCTTCAAAGTTTGCTTTTGTGACCTGGATAATGAAATTTAACTTATTTTCTATGTAAAAAACAGGCAAATTTGCACATTTTCATTTACATAAGGTCTGAATAAAACAACATATGAATCAAGATTTACGTGTGTTTATACTAAAGTTATACAAAAATGAACAAAAATGTTTAGAAGTGAGTAGGTTTTCGAGATTTGCGACTGTAATGTAAATCACTTTTACGTAACAGCCCCCCAAATATAGTCTCCCATCATGTTTTCCTTATACGCTCCCAGGTCACAAAAGTAAAGTTTGAAAATAAAATAGGTCTTTTCCATTTACTTTAGGCATAAGCAATTGGGAAATAACACTTTCTGCCCAGGAACAAGAAAAAGTAAAAATTTTGTTACATAGTGTTATCTAAATATCTGATAGAAAATAAACGTGATTCCAGTTATCCTATATGTATATAATACTTACGCAAACGCAAAGGCAACAAGAGCACAAACGACAACAACAGCATCTAGAATATTCCATGGATCTCTACAATAAGATCCCGGATGTAGAACTACACCTTGATCGACCACCTGACATTAAAAAGGAAAAAAAAACGACTTAAGCTAACATGCAGATTAGTATAAACCAGTGATGGGCTTTTAGGGCTGAAGTAGCCCGAAAATACTCTCGCTTGTAGCCCCCGTATCCAACAAACAATGGTAACTGTTAAAACTAGTTCACTTCTTAATGCTACAAATAACGTACCCCCAAAAAATGTAGAATGATGACCCCTAAAAAGTTTTCTTCCCAGCCAATCAGGCCCCTCACTGGGAGGATTCTGGCCCCGCCCCTCTATCAAAGAAGGGAGCTTATCTTACAACATTTTCGACATCCAATCCAACAAAACACGAAAATAAGAACATTGAAGAAGTTCAAAATGTATCGAATTAAAAATCAGTTAAACAGAAAGTTCCTTGGAAACTCACAAAAGTATATTTCTATCAGTGTAGGAAGTGAATGTTATAATGTATTAATTTAATGTCACAGAACATTTTTAAACTCTGCAAAATCCATTTTCTGCGAAACACAGAATGTGTTCTGTCTTTCTTCCACAACATTTAAATAAGTGTTGCGAATTATTCGGTGTTAAGAAACCGTCATGAAAACTTTCTACGTAATTTAAGGCAGATAGTTCAATTATTTAAGGCCACGTGGTTAAGGCACTCGAGTCATAATATGAAGGTTGCTGGTTCGAATCCTTGTCGCACCAAACATGCTCGCCCTTTCAACCTTGGGGGCGTTACAATGTTACGATCAATCCCACTATTCGTTGGTAAAAGAGTAGCTCAAAAGTAGGCGGTTGGTGGTGATGACTATATGCCTTCCCTCTAGCCTTATACTGCTAAATTAGGGGCGGTTAGCGCAGATAACCTTCGTGTAGCTTCGCGCGAAATTCAAAAACCAACCAAACATTTATTTAACTATATTTAACACTGGAGCACATGTTTAAATACAAGGTGCTGAATGTTTCAAAACAGCAGCTATGTATAGGTGATAAAATAATATATTCTCAGGCTTCGATTTTCTTTTTTTACTGGTGTGTAGAATAGATTTACTGGGGTTTGGTTTACACGTTTTGTTTAGCTTGCTTCTTTAAGTTACTTAAAATTACGCAATTGGTGTATAAAGTTTTTCTTTCGTGAAACACAAACTTGAATCACGTAGCTAGACTTTATTTTAATGTTTTGACTTATCCACGGATAATTATTCGTTAGAAATGTCACGACCTATATTTTGAACCCTTGGCGGATAAGCTGCAAGCTTCAGGCTTTATAACGCTAAAAATTAGGGTTCGATCTCTGTGGTGGGCATAGCACAGATGGTGCGTTGTGCAGCTCTATGAAATAAATATTTAGCGTACTCGAGAAATGACAAAATTATCAGAAAAATCATTATATCGATACATTAATTTTGTTTTAAAATGATAACTCATAGTTGTAATGATGAAATGTGGTTAGAAACCTCTTAAGTTTTCAGAATCTCAACCAAAAGCATCATTATTATGAATTATTAAACACTATTTTGATATTAACTTCAACTTTAGAAGTTAAACTTCCTTTAAATATCGGATATTTTAGTAACAGTATTTTTGTATGTTTTAAGGAGCTCAAAGTTCGTTAAGTTTCACCTTTAGTATCATCTCTACCGTAAAAACGCCAGTAAAAACATAATCCAAGTAGTTAAGAATTCTGTTCTTATCGGAGTCTTCAACGACGGGATCTTCTGCAGCTAAAGATATGCTGCTAAGAGATATGATGATCATGACGAAGAGATCGAAGTATCGAAGGTTGACGACATAGTGAGCGGCCCGACGAATTCTGTAAAATAGTTGACGTGACCGGTTTTAAACACAAGTATAAAGGAAAAAAAAACTCAGAATATTTACACAAGTAGCTGAGAAACGAAGAGGAAAAAGAGATATTTGTTTGTTCTTTTTACATAATGATAAGGAAGTAATTACGTATAAAAACAATACAGTGCATTGATAAAGAAGTCGTTACATATCAAACAATCCAATACATTAATAAGGAAGTAATTACGTATAAAAACAATACAGTGCATTGATAAAGAAGTCGTTACATATCAAACAATCCAATACATTAATAAGGAAGTAATTATATATCAAACAATCCAATATCTTGATAAGAAAGTAATTATATATCAAAACAATCCAATACATTGATAAGGAAGTAATTATATATCAAAACAATCCAATACATTGATAAGGAAGTAATTATATATCAAAACAATCCAATACATTGATAAGGAAGTAATTATATATCAAAACAATCCAATACATTGATAAGGAAGTAATTATATATCAAAACAATCCAATACATTAATAAGGAAGTAATTATATATCAAAACAATCCAATACATTAATAGGGAAGTAATTATATATCGAAACAATCCAATACATTGATAAGGAAGTAATTATATATCAAAACAATCCAATACATTGATAAGGAAGTAATTATATATCAAAACAATCCAATACATTGATAAGGAAGTAATTATATATCAAAACAATCCAATACATTAATAAGGAAGTAATTATATATCAAAACAATCCAATACATTAATAGGGAAGTAATTATATATCGAAACAATTCAATATATTGATAAGGAAGTAATTATATATCAAAACAATGCAATACATTGAATAGGAAGTAATTATATATCAAAACAATCCAATACATTAATAGGGAAGTAATTATATATCGAAAATATTCAATATATTGATAAGGAAGTAATTATATATCAAAACAATCCAATACATTGATAAGGAAGTAATTATATATCAAAACAATCCAATATCTTGATTAGGAAGTAATTATATATTAAAACAATGCAATACATTGAATAGGAAGTCATTATATATCAAAACAATCCAATATCTTGACAAGGAAGTAATTATATATCAAAACAATCCAATATCTTAATAAGGAAGTAATTATATATCAAATCAATGCAATACATTGACTAGGAAGTAATTATATATCAAAACAATCCAATATCTTGATAAGGAAGTAATTATATATCAAAACAATCCAATACATTGATAAGGAAGTAATTATATATCAAAGCAATCCAATATCTTGATAAGGAAGTAATTATATATCAAAACAATCCAATATCTTGATTAGGAAGTAATTATATATCAAAACAATCCAATATATTGATAAGGAAGTAATTATATATCAAAACAATCCAATACATTGATAAGAAAGTAATTATATATCAAAACAATCCAATATCTTGATTAGGAAGTAATTATATATCAAAACAATCCAATATCTTGATAAGGAAGTAATTATATATCAAAACAATCCAATATCTTGACAAGGAAGTAATTATATATCAAAACAATCCAATACATTAATAAGGAAGTAATTATATATCAAAACAATCCAATATCTTGATAAGGAAGTAATTATATATCAAAACAATCCAATATCTTGATAAGGAAGTAATTATATATCAAAACAATCCAATATCTTGATAAGGAAGTAATTATATATCAAAACAATCCAATATCTTGATAAGGAAGTGATTATATATCAAAACAATCCAATATCTTGATAAGGAAATCCTTAGCTATTCTGATGTCGATAATAATAAGGTGAAATGTAGCTTTACTATGTGAACTAGAATCTTCTCTATGTTGATAGAAAAGTATTTATTCTTTTCTTTCATGTTAGAACAGTAATTTAGATTTTGTCTCAACCCTTTTTATGAGTATAATAATTTAAATGTCACTTCAACATGACGATTGGTATGTAACAAAGTTCACTTACAGAGTTCTAGAGAAGTTTCTTACACAACAGCATAACAGAATAACTTAGTGGTCTTAGAGGACCTTAAGTTTCACACTTATGTTTTTCTGAGGTAATGGTACTATAACAACTTACAAATTTGTAGGTGATAAAAGAAACATTGACGAGTAGGGCAGCATTGGTTTTGGACCGGTTATATCGTCATCGTCTTTTGTTTCGTCTTCATCCGCTTCAATTTCGTCATCCTCTGAAAACATATATAATGAACCATTTTTCACATATATATATATAAATATAATCCTCACAATATCAGCTAACGTGCTCCAACATGTATTTTATTACAGCCAGTCTCAGCTATATCTCATGACATATCTCATTTGTTTGTTTTTCCTGTTAATGACAGATTATTTATAAACTTTCACCAAACAACACACGTCATAAGTAATTAAAACATGATAAATTCATATTTTCATACACACATTTGAAATGAAAAACAGAATTATACAAATAAATATAGCTGGAAAGGTTTCGTAATCGAAAGTACATTGTGACGTTTTTGTGCACGAGTCCAGACAAGTATATTTTTTTACCTAACAGGAACATTAATATTTCATTAGATTCCCAACAGCTAGAGTAAGGTCATGACTGTGTTAAAAAAATAATGGTAACTATTATATCCGTGTTTAATTATCAAATACGACCAAGCGTGATCAAATAGTTAGTGTGCCGGAATGTGGATCCGACTTTTCATAGTTTAAGGTACCATTGACCAAAAAAAAAACCTTTGCACGTTGTCACTATATATCGTAAACTTCAGCGTCATAAGAGTGAAGGTGAAATCCCACTATTCGATTGGAGTAGCCAAAGAGTTGGCGGCGGTTACGGCTGAGTAGCTGCTTTTCCTCTTGTCTGCCAGTTCAAAATTTTGACTCATAATCTAAGGGTCGCGGGTTCAAATCCCAGTCGCACCAAACATGCTCGCCCTTTCAGCCGTGGGGGCGTTATAAACTGACAGCCAACCCCACTATTCGTGATAAAAGAGTAGCCCAAAAGTTGGCGGTGGGTGGTGATGACTAGCTGTATTCCCGCTAGTCTTACACTGTTAAATTAGGGGCGGCTAACGCAGATAGCCCTCTGTAACTTTGCGCGAAATTCAAACCAAACCAAACCAGATCAAAATTAGAAACGACTAAGCAGATAACCCTCGAGTTGCTTGGCGCAAAATTCGAACCAAACCTTACCAGATCAAAATTAGAGACGACTAACGTAGATAACCCTCGAGTTGCTTGGCGCGAAATTGAAACCGAACCTTACCAGATCAAAATTAGAGACGACTAACGCAGATAACCCTCGAGTTGCTTGGCGCGAAATTCAAACCAAACCTTACCAGATCAAAATTAGAGACGACTAACGCAGATAACATTTGAGTTGCTTGGCGCGAAATTCAAACCAAACCAGATCAAAATTAGGGACGACTAACGCAGATAACCCTCGTGAGGATTTGAGTTAACAGATAATCTCACCATCATCCGATATTCTGATGAAACGTTCTTGTTTCCTCCCATTAACACTCTGATCAACTGTCTCTTGGCTGCATTTCCATCTTCTAGAATTTTGGCTGTTAGTGTTAAAGAAAAATAATATGTTTACAAAGTATAAATTGTATTTTAAATGAATGAATAAAAATGACTTAAGAACAAAAACTAGTTTAAATTGTATAAACAATCCACCATCACCAAATCTTACTTAGAAGAAGTTTATACTAACTTGTATAAACAATCCATTATCACCAACACTAACTTGTATAAATAATTCATCATCACCAACACTAACTTGTATAAATAATCCATCATCACCAACACTACTTAAAATTGTATAAATAATTCATCGTCGCTGAAGCTATTTTAATTGATCTAAACAACTGAAGTATTCTGCAGTTGAAGTAAAAACTAATGTATTCTGTAGTTGATGTACAAAAACGGATGTATTCTGAGTTGATGTACAAAAACGGATGTATTCTGAGTTGATGTAAACAACTAATGTATTCTGTAGTTGAAGTGAACAACTGATCCAAACACTAACTCACTATTTGTACTGGGAATTTACGTTATCCGGGTCAGTATGAGGTGAGGGAGGACAGAACTGTATTTCATGGTGATTTGTCCTGAAACTATTGATGTCCAGTTGCAAATCGGTCGCTTCCTTCGCCAGCTAGGAGAACAACACAAAAAAGTGAAGTTCTTAAAGAACTATATAAAAAACACAGTTACATAAAGTCTGTACTAATTTGCACCAAACACTCTGGATGGTTTAAATAATAATAATAAAAAATGAATAGGTAATAGTTAATTATTTTGATTAAGAAAAATATAAGTTAATTCTATTGAATAATAATTATAAGGACATTCGAAGGCAAAGATCCATTATAAATAAATAATTAAATAAATATTTTTTTACGATAAAACGCCAGCTGTTCAACAATTAAATTATTCCAATTAAATCTCATGTTTAATATAAACGTAACTTGTTACTAGACTTTCTATCTTGCTTTTGTTACTAAGACACAATATATATATAAACATCAAAAAAGATATTAGCATTTCTGTATCCGTAAATAAGCCTTACATCTTGGTTATTGTAAGCTCACATATTTCTGTTAGTGTAAGTCACCATAATGTACAGAACAGGCAAAATACGTATAAAAAAATCAAGTTCCCACCTTTAGGCCGTTAGAGCGTTATACGTGTAGCAGTCAAATCTCATTATTTGTTTAGAGTGGCCCAAGAGATGGCGGTGCATATTTGTTAACTAGCTGCCTTCCTCTAGTCTTATAGGTACAAAATTAGGGACGGCTGGCTCACATAAACCTTGTATAATACCCAGTATAAACCAGATAAAGCCTGTGTAATATACGATACAGACCAGACAAAGCCTGTATAATATACGATACAGACAAGCTAAAGCCTGTATTACATACAATACAGACCAGACAAAGCCTGTATTACATACAATACAGACGAGAGAAAACCTGTATTATATAGATACAGTCCAGATAAAGCCTGTATTAGATACGATACAGACCAGATAAAGCCTGTACTATATACGATACAGACCAGATAAAGCCTGTATTAGATACGATACAGACCAGATAAAGCCTGTACTATATACGATACAGACCGGATAAAGCCTGTATTAGATACGATACAGACCAGATAAAGCCTGTACTATATACGATACAGACCAACCTCCTTTTCATCTTCGGTTTCATCTTCTTCAGCTGCAGTGAGGTCTTGAGCGTTTGCCAAGTTGTCCACAGCGATGGCAAGAAACACGTTCAGAAGTGTGTCTTTAATGAAGTTAAGAGAAAATATTTTGTACTAACATCCAGATTAGTTCTGGACTAATATTTACTTTCAGCAAAATAGCACTGACACCTATTAAAGGTAACTCAAATCCTTGCTGCACCTTTCCAAGGCACGTGGGGTCTGCGATTTTAAACCCCGGTTTCAAGTGGCAGAAAGAAATGAAAATAGTGACTATTGCAGGTTTACCACAATATACAGCTGGTACTCATCAAGGGGGAATAAAATGTCTTGCTAAAGCACGAAAATAGTCAGCCTCGAACCCGCAACCATCAGTCTCTTTGCTAACCTGAAGATGACCTTAGAAACTCGAAACATTGTTTTCTACTTTATTTTAATAAAAGTTTTAATACCTCTACCAATCGCCTTGAAGTACAACCACCTATGAGCCCAAAACACCTAACCACTGAGCCATACCACCCAGAAGGACATCTAGTTTACCCTTTTGTATATGTTATTAGTTCGCCTCATTCAGAACATTGTACTTAACGTTTTGTGTGTATGGATATATATTTATATACATATAATACAGTCTTGGCCAAAATATTTGCATAATACTGTTCTGTATCGATGCTACTGCCTATATGCATATAGTAGTTTTTGAGTGAATGCCTGAGTGGCAACAGAGAAAGTAACGTACGATCAGATAGACATGTACGAGTTGTTATTCTTGTCTGTGTCAGTTCCTTTAAAGATTTGTTCTTCAAAACACACCTATACACCTATTTGTTGACATAATCTTTATCGAAACAGATCAACGCTTTGTTCAGACATTTTCTCTATTCTTGGTTTAGAGTCATGCCTCATCACGTGCCACAAGTTAAAGGGCGTCAAACTGTTCAACTGTCCAGAAATGGTATGAAGCAAACAGACTTCACTAGTGGGGTGCCCCCAGTGTATCCAGAATCCTGAAACGTCATCCGACTGCAGAGAATGTTGTTTCAGAAAAGTTTATTGATAAACACCGAAAACATACAGTCCGAGATGACCGTTTTTTGATTAATTTAACACATTAAAGTCGAAAAAAGTCTTGCAACATCTTACGACAAGAATAGGATGAACACATTCATTCCAGGGTATCCAAAAGAACAGTGAATCAAAGAAGGTTATTTTGAAAGAAGGACTGTCTGAAAACCAGTATTAATCATAATTCATCACAGTCACTGCGTTACTTGGGCAAGACGCGATGCCAGCTTAAAGTTAGGACACTGGCGATATGTCATCTTTTCAGATGAATCCTGTTTCTGGCTTGTTAAAACTGATGACAGGGTTCGTATTCGTCGTTTTTCTGGAGAACGGATGAGGGAAGCCTGTCTTTCCCACAGAAAATACACATGAGGTGGTACAGTACATGTTTGAGCAGCTATTCATCATTGTGGTAAAACTACTCTTGATGTTTTCCAGGAAAACGTCAATGGCACCTCCTACAGGCGTCACATAGGGACGATATTTCTGTCATATGCTGGGACAAGGTTTGGCAATAACTTTGTTTTCCAGGATGACAATGGCACCGCCAAAAGTACGCGTAACGTAGAGGTTTATCTCCATCAGGTGGACATTACAAGATTGACATAATGAGCAAAGTCTTCAGATTGCAATCCCATTGAAAACTGTTGGGCACAGTTGAGCTGCAAAATTGCTAATCACGACCCTAAATCAGCAACTGTAGCTGAGATGCAGCGCCTTCTAGTGACGCTTTAGAATAAAATCACGGTTGATTACATTAATAACCTTGTCTACAGCATGCCACCCCACATTATGGAAATAATTAGAGTACGAGAAGGTCTGATTAAGTATTGAATGTTTAATATGAAGAGATGTAAAGTTATAGATGCTATTTATAATAAATTGGTATTATGATTAGCCATCACACGTATTTTGGTAAGGATTTCTTGTGGTAGGTAAAATACTGAATTACTCATATTTCAACAGGTGTCTCGTAAAATTGTTTGTTGTTCTAATAAATCGTTCAAGATGTTCATAGAACCTGTCTCTTTATACAAACTACATATGTATTTGTTTAATATAAGATGCATTTTTAGGTTTGACGACACTAAGTATATTTGTTTTCTATCTTGATGACAATAATGATCTTATTGGTTACAAAAAAATGTAAACATTTTGACCAAGACTGTAGTTATATTCATATATATTAACAGTCAATGCGTGCTGGTCTACTGCCTGAAAAATACAGTTTTGTATACTAATTGGCACATACTCTAATATATACTGACTCGTCGTTTCTTTGGACAGAGAATCAATCTTATGTCTACTAACTTATGCACTGGACAAACCTTTTAACTTCTACTTAGTTGTCATTTTTGTGGTATATTGTTATTAAACAACTTTGTGCTACTTGCTACCTGTCTAATGGTGTGTTATCTGATATTTGGTGAGTGTTGTGCTACTTGCTACCTGACTAATAGTGTGTTATCTGACGATTGGTGAGTGTTGTGTTACTTGCTACCTGACTAATGGTGTGTTATCTGATGTTTAGAGAGTGTTGTGCTACTTGCTACCTGACTAATGGTGTGTTATCTGATGTTTAGAGAGTGTTGTGTTACTTGCTACCTATCTAATGGTGTGTTATCTGATGTTTAGAGAGTGTTGTGCTACTTGCTACCTGTCTAATGGTGTGTTATCTGATATTTGGTTCTCCTGTTTCCGACGAACACCGGAAGTTCTGTTGACTGGCTACTTGTTTAGAGTAATTGTCAGAGAGAGATAGAGTAACCTAGAGGATGCCGAACTATTTTAGATTTATGAAATTGTATATTCTTTCTATAGTACATCTCTTTCTATATGTGAATGAACAAATCGAACCAAGGCCTTAGCGAGTAGCTCGCGCTGAGCTCTCGACGTGAAAAGTAACCTAAATTAACAGTTTTCTATCAACTGTTTGCGACGAACAGATATTTTTCAACAATTCATTTTTCTACGATAATTACAGAGAATGGTGTTAAAAAATTTAAAAGAAATACTGTGAACTTGTATTTCGGAGTGAGCTTTTAAATAAGAAAACAGTTGTTAAAGGGAAACAAGCAGAGTATGTGGGTACGTCAGTTATAGAGAGTCAGGAACTGATT